>NC_091486.1:15995994-16276168 GCF_947461875.1 Haliaeetus albicilla
TGTGACCAAGTAAAATGGATATTTCTGATGTCCGGTTTCCCTTACTAAATCTGGGACCTTGGAGTCAAGCTGTTTCTTCTTTTGTCTTCCTGGAATAGCCACTGTTACCAGCAATACCGTTACCCATCAGCCAAACTCTGCCCCTATGACACCTTTCACACTTCGTTATTTGCCTTGTGCTGTAGTTTACCCTAATGTTTTTACCTGCCATACCTGACTGAGGTTCAAGCCATACTTGCAGGGGGGTAGCACGGGTTCACGCACGCTGCTGACATCTCTTTCCATCGAGCACTAGCGTGATGCAACTCCATGAAGCAAACAGCTTCATCCCGAATGCCTGTGGGAATTGGGTGGCAGGAACTGCAGTGCTATTGCTGCATGGCAGTGCAGCTTGTTCCCAAAAGGGCCTGAGGAAACACAGCAGGGGCTGAAAGTCATAAAGGGTGATTTTCAGTGGTTCTGACTCAGTGAAACAAATGTTGCTGGAAACTATCATTTTATCTTCAATGGCTGGTATAAGTCAAAATTAGTCCCAAAAAAGTGTGGGAGGGTGGGAGAAGGAAAACTGATCTTCTTTCTTTGAGACAAAAGACAACTTAGAGGTTTCATTTTTGAAATTATGTTTTCAAAAAAGTGCTTGATTAAGCATTTTAAAGAGAAAACAAGCTTTGCATGAGCAACCTATAAAGAACATTATCTTTGTTGTTTTAGTCTGATTTTGGTGAATGTTTTAAAATTTGAAAACAAACCCAAAGAAGTGAAAGTATAAACACTGTTAAAATGCTTCACAGAAAGGAACAAAATCACTGGGTTTTGTTTGTGATTTTTTTTTTAATTTAAAAATAATGCTTGAAAATTGTTGATGGGTTCTACTCTGAATGAACTGATGAATACCTCTCCTTTATTAAAAAGGTGTAATTACTGCAAATGTTGGTTGACATTAAAATGTATGCATTTGTCAACAGTTTCATGATTACACTTGCTGCTTGCTTTTTGAAAGTGAGGCCCTATTACATGCATAAATGGTTGGTGACTCTTTAATGACAACTACAATAATGGTTTCCTACTGTTCCCAAAACAACCACATCTCTATCTACATCAGAGAAGCCTGGCACAAAACAGAAAATAAATATGAAGGCAGTTTTCAAAGTTAAGGCTCGGGGGTCTTTACAGTCACAGCTGACTGTTCGTCTGGTTTTTATTCTTGTATGATATTTCTGATTGCATAAAGAGAAGAATGACTGCAAAGTGATCTTGTCTTTCCTTGAACCATAAAGACAGCTTCAAGTTGTTGTCACTGGAGTAATAGGGCCTTTTTCAGCAAATGGAATTGCGTAACTTTGTTCTGAAACAAGCGATTGGCTCAGCCTGCAATGACATTAAGCGAGCTTGGAATGGATGGTGTACTTGAAATGTCTGTGGGGGCATCTGCCAGTGACTGGAAAACAAATACCATTTTATCCTTGATGCATTATACAGCATAAAATAGCAAAATAGAGAACTAAAAGCAATGGCCCATCCACTCTAGAAGTATGCAGTACCAAATGCTTAAGATACAGACATGCGAAACTTCGAGCATACAGCTACAAAATAAACTGTCCACCAAAACAGCTTTTCTCGAAGTCATGATAGTTAGAATATGTTTTATGTGCTAGAGCTCGAGGTGCATAGCCTTTTCTGACTTCTTCTGCTACTCCCTAGTATTTACTGCTCGAATTCTCATATAACCAGAAGGAAAACATACCAGGATGGATTTTCTCCTGGCAGACATAACTGTAGTTTCACTGAAGCTTGTGCATCCTTTCAGATTTACACCACTTGAGCACCCCTAGTGTGATTTCTAGATCTATACAGCCTTTCCTTTCCAAAGTTACACTGACAAAGGGGCCATCTAAAGGTGAGTAGATCATCTCTGTTTGCATATGCCCACATTATTAATGGCTGAATCTTCATTTCTTTCCTTATTAATTTGAAAAAAGTATGTCTGGGCTCCAGCCAAAATGACAGTCAAGAAGAAGCAAAACACTTAGTAAGAAAAAGTTTGTGATGAAGAATGAGTTTCTAGCTGTGCCAGTTCACTGACAACATTAGTTTTATGTCTCTGCCCCTTGCACCATCCTTTGTCTCAAAAACTACTCAGCAAACAATTCAGGGGAAGCAATTGGCATATTCCCTAATGAGGCAAGATAAAGTGTCCTGTAATGATGATGACAGCAAATTCACTAAGTAAACTGCAGTTTGAGAACTTTGTAAATTGATCAAACCATGATTCCTTGATTGCTTACTTAACTGCCTGTTACGGTCTCTCTCCTGACCCTCCATATCCCAGTTGCTTTTGTCAGCACTTTGGCAACTGAGGGACATTCTGTTGGCCCCTCAGGTTGTGAATAGTGGAAAAATGGGTTCTGGTTTGGGGATTTTATTTTATTTGCATTTAACATATACTCTTGGCCAACTATCAGAGAGGGTATTTAGAGATCTTCTGGACTCCTACAGTGCTTTCTACATCAGGCTAATGACTGTCAGGAAGAAGCTTTCTTATTATAGGATGGATACTAATTAAAGCACTGTCTCACCAGGTGCTGAGTGCCTTAAGCAGCTTCTTAACTCCAGGAAGGATAATGCTGTGCATATTCAGCACTTAGTGATGTTCTGCCTGCTAAAGATACCTGGTCAAGAGAGAAACGTACAAGGGGAAAGCATATTTCAGCAAGTGGTACAAGTGACTGACTGGCAAGACTCTTAATTCATAGAACGTTTGGGATGGGAGCCCCTAGAACTGTGATTCTGTCTTGTTGGCAGAAGTGAAGAAGTGTCCAAATTTCATTATAAACTGAGTAAAGAACTATCTTATAGCATTCTTCAGGGTAGTAGTCAGATGAGGCTACTTCAGGCTGGCTATTTAAGTCTTTCTGAAATTTGTTTCACTAGAGAAACCATTTTTAGAGATTGAGGAGAAAGGAAGGATGTGAGTCCATGTGTGCACAGAAGTGGGAATGAGGAACTATTCCTGCTGGTGCAGAGCAATTGCTCCCTTCTGTGGGAGAGGCTGGGACCGCATTTCAGAAGGGGTGAGAAGTGCTCTCCCTGCAGTTGGTCTGTAAATCTCCTTGAGTTCTTTCCAGATGAAAGGCACTGGGAACTTTGCAATTTTATTTACAACCTCGACACGGCAGATATTATGCCATATCAAGTTTAACTGTACTGCCCTGCTGCCTGAAGAGTGGGGAGCTTGGAAAAAAGATTTGTAGTGGCTAACAAATGAGTTATTCATAAGTTCCCCTGAGTATATCCCAATCTGTGTGAGTCCAGTGTTTACTGTATAATCATGTAAAAATGTGCAAATGGTAGCTAAATTTGCTTTTAAAATTAAGAGGTAAGAAAAAGATAGATTTGAACTTGCAGCAGCCAAAGATGATGTCCAAGTATATTTCTGTGTGTCTGGCTACTGGGAGCACCCAAAAGCTTACTTGAAGATTAGGGGTAATTCTGTTTGCTTGCATTTCCATTACTGTGTCTTCCAAATAACTTCATCTCATGGGAAGAAAAAAGGAAGTCTTGATCTATCTGCTAAGTCAATCTGTGTTTTTTATTGTATTTGCTGACAATTAGTTGAACAATCATAAGCTGTTACAGAGCATAACCTTGTGAGTATAATCAGGTAAGTGTTTAAGTAGGTGGAAAAAAAATCGATCCTCCTGCAATGAGATTTAAGGTTACTGTTGTTCAAGATCCAGGATCATACATGTGACTCTGATACCTCACAACTGCCTCTCTGGAGAGGTTTTCTCTTTGCCCCATGTGAAGTTACGATAACTTGCCTGAAAACATGCCTCAGCTACAAGGAATTGCACTGACCTGTGGGAGTTTTTCCTCCTGTTCTTGTTCTTGGTGACCTGCTGTGCTTGTTTTATTAGCCACTTGGCATTTTCATGGGTACTAATCCTCCAAAAGAAGAATACTGATAGGCAGAGAGGAAGAGTTGGTTGTATAAAAAAAAAAGGTCTAAAGCATAAAATTGTCACCCAGGATGGAGACCGTATCTGACCTTGACCTTTTCTGCTAAGGAACAATGGCTTGTTTTCGCTTGTGCAGTAGACAGTGGTAGGGCCTTGTAGTTACCTGTTAACAATATCCTTCAGGGAAGCTGAAGACTGACAAAAATACCTGTCTTCGGTATTGACAAGGCTTGAGTGCATGCCTAGGTAGTAAATCATGTACACGTGTGTATATATGTCTGTCTTTGAAATATCATTATACAGATGCCTGTATGTATCACTCCATAACTAGATGGTGGTGTGTTTGAAAGTTCATATCCGTTTACTTAAGTCTTTACATACTTTAATCCAAAATAAGGCCAATACCTTTATCTTTAAAGCCAGAACATATTAAGTTCAAGGAAGTAGTTAAATACATGCCTAATTCTGGGCATGGACTTAGGTCCAACCGCAGTAAACTCTTTCACATGCTAATCAGCAGTGAACCAACAGTTTATGTTATGACAATGATTAAAGCAGCGCTCATGTATAAAATGTGTCTGTCTGTTTTCTCCTTGTTTATATGATACAATCTCTTTCTCTCTCTTTTTAAGCTATCTATGAAAAATCTTGTGAGGCTTATAGACACCAAGGGAAGACATCAGGTTTCTTCTACATCGATTCTGATGGAAGTGGACCACTTGGACCACTCCGTGTATTTTGCAATATAACAGGTAACGATCTAACCTTGTCTTTGGTACTTTATGTTGCCTCTAATGTTGCTGGTATGTCTTTCATTGTACTACTAAGAAGACCCCGCAGTCATGGGTGTCTCAGTAGTGGGAAAAAGAAGAGAACTGGTAGTAATTGCGGTTCAACTCTGAGGTGTTTCCTTGAATAGGATCCATGTAAAAGCAATTTTTAAACTTTAAGTTTGAAGGACTCACCTTGTACTGTTGCTAAGTGGTGTTTACAATGGTATTTGCACCTTTTAAAGGTCACTGCTGATGTATTTTTCATATTGTAACTTTTAATGAGATGTTTGTACTTTTTACTAAAGATGTAGAAACTTAGAATTCAGACCTTCTTTTGTAACTGTGAATGGTTTCTCTGCTTTACTAGAACAGTAGATCTGGGAAGAATTATTAAACTCCTTGCACTGAGCTAGCTGTAAACCCTTCCAGTCTGACTTAAGCAGGAATACTGTCCCTTATATGAGTGTGCTGCCTTTGATGTCCCAGAGGATAAAACCCCTGATTGTCCTAGGCATCTGTGTGGAGGAGAGGGCATGATGTTCTTAGGAGGAGGGACACCAAAGAGACAGGTAGAGGAGCAAGAGCCTGGCAAGGTGACCTCTTTGTTGAGACTTCTCAAACTTATAGTTCTGTAGTTTTAAAATAAAAAATTTTTCAAATGAATATACCTGTTTGGCAAATTCTCCCCTTAAGTAGGTCCTATTTTGTCTATAGGACAGTCATGCCAAGGGTATGAGAAAAAAAGACATAGCCCATATTGTGGGTTGAGGTAGATGGTAGAGCCTCCTTTCTGCTTTTTTATTTTAGAAATGGAGAGGACATTTCCTAGACTGTCTCCTGTTTGGCATTTTTTCCTTCCTGTGGCCAGGTGCAGATGAAAGAATATTTTATTACCCCTTCTAAATTGCTAATTCTGGTTGAGCTACTTTGCCACATACTATCTCCACACTCAGTCCTGAAAACTAAGGACTCAGGGTATTCGTATTTTATCCTTAATCTCCTTGTACTTAAAGTGTCTCAAATTAAATTTTCATTTTGATTTAATTGGGCAATCATTATGTTAATTAAATGCACACCTGTTAATTATTAAGTATGTTTTTTATTCAAGTGTAACAAATATTTAATAAGATGTGTCTCTTTCAATGTTGTGGAATCTCGTAAGAATTGAAACTAGAATTTCACCTTTCCGTCTGAATATCCTTCCTTGATCTCCAGTATGGGAAATGTGCTTATTTTTATTATTTACCATATAAATACGTGTGATCAAAATATTGTCAGTGCTTTTTATCTCTGCTGAAGAAGTAGGATTTTTGACAAACTCCTTGCAGAAAGCATCTGCTTTCCTCAAATAAATTTTAGCTGGCAGAAGTCCAGAAGGCATATACCTGATTTTCTCTCTAGCTGTAATGAACTTGCTGACATACTTATTTTTGTTTTGGTTACGAGAAAAGTGGAGGTGGGGAAAACGGACAGAATGTCCTAGCCTGGAAAACTTTTTCGTATTACTTCTTTTCCCCTAGATGCATCATTTGAGGTGGGGAAAGGTCATTTGTCACAGGCATCTTTATTATTCCTATTGCATAAAAGAGGACTTGAGATACAGAAAGAAATTACTATTTTACAGTTGTCCAGAGAGTTTGAGGTACAATTGGGTTATGTTCCTGTATCATCTAAATGTGGTTTGGGTGCCTTAATCACAAGAGCTTCTTTTCTCTCTGAGAACATACCTTACTGTTATGCTGGTAAAAAAATTGTTTACAGTAATAGATTAAGTGCAAAGTATGGAAAAAAATAACGTACACAGGGATGGATTCTGAATTTGTTACTTTTTTCAGGTAATGCTTCTGCATAGTCTTCTGAAAGTATCAATATTCAGGGAAAGTCAAAAAATGAAATTCTATGTTGTTATATTGGGAACATACAAGGAACAGAGACACAAAAGTCAACATTATTGTTCAGTGACATAAATCCATACCACAACTCCTGTGAAAGGAAAATGTAAATGGTCAGAAGCATGGATGGCTTCCATGTATGGGAGACTAAACAAATTAAAAAGCTGGTGAAGGGAACTGTCACAGGAAAGCATTGAGATCATATATGGCATAGAGAACACAAATAGGGATTGGTTCTTTTTCAACATATAGGAGCTAAGGGACAGTTACATTATTAGATAGCAGGATTTGTTGGGGTTTTTTTGTTTGTTTTCTTTTTCCTGATGCAATGAATAATTTAACTTGAAACTTACTACCACAGGACATCAAGGAGGCCAATGTATCAACAGAAGGAAAAAAACAAGCTGGAAAAAGCCCCAGTTTTGTCTGGTGGATTTAGAAGGTGCAATTAAACATGGAGATTTAGTTGCAGTTCCCAGCTCAGGCAGCTGTGAGGCAAAGATCGCTGAGAAATGGGAATGAGTGTCAGGAAAACCTTTCACTTCTCTTGCTTCCCTGGGTATCTGTTCACCCTCAAAGGCAGAGGTGGGCTCCTGGTCTAAATGAAGATTTGCTTTTACTCAGGCTGGCATTTCTTTTTGTATACAGTTCAAGAAGTGGTAACCTCTTTATGCCCAAAATGTGTTCAGGCTGAAGAATTTGGAGGTGGAATGTAAAATCCAGGGATATGACTCATTTAGTGCTCTTCAAAGTAGAGTTGCAGTGAGCTAATGACTTCGGGGAATTACGGTGCCTTGAGTCTGTGAAGGATGAATTCAAAGAAGGGATCAGATCATCAACAACGAGCAGCATCATTGCATTTAGAGAACAGTGTTGTTCCTTAACGTTCACTTACAGTTCTTTAAAGTTCTTTCTAATTTTTACCTGTTTAATTGAACAGATAAAGATCTTGTTTGTAGCCAGTTATTAACCAGGGCAGATTAATACCAGCTTTCTCACCTGTTGGTGTCTGGTCATAGGCATCCAATACGTGATGTGGATATGGGAAATATCAACTTTACAAGTTAAGTTATTGTGTCTATGGTCCCAGTGATTTCTCTGCAGCCTGTCAACTTTAACAGCCCACTGCTGAATAAAAATTCTGAAGAAATCAGAAAATTGTGTTTGTGTGTGTTGAGAGGGAATTGGACAATCATACAAAGAGGGAGAGAGAAACAAGGGAAGGGAAAGTTTGCAGGGAGAAAAAAAGAGGAAAAAAGTATTAAAAAATATAAAGTCAATTTTCAGCATCATAAGAAATTTAAGAGTAGTGTGTCACAGGATATGTGCTGATACCAGAGCGGGTAAATGTATTTATTCACTGTCTGGAGAAGTATCTGAAAAAGCAAGGTGACAAAAATTGTAGATGACATGCTATTATTTAAGTTGGTCAAGAAAAGGAAAGAATGTGTGAAGCGCTTTAGAAGGATCTTATCTCGAAGGCTGTTTATTTCTAGTAAAAGTAAAATATGTTGTTGAAATAGGAGGTTGTTAGGAATAGTAATGTACCTACTTAAAGGCATAGAAAGATATCTGTACAAAGAGAGGTTGAAAGTAAATAATCCAGGGCTATTTAGATTGGGAAGACCCAAAGTGAATGGGCCTCATTGACAGAAGCGATGTTCATTTGCATTTTATTACAATAGGAATAAAGAGACTCTTCAATGACAGTCAAAGACAACAAACTCAAAACCAGATTAAAAAAAAAAAAAGACAACACCTTATTAACATAATGTTTTCTTCGCTTTATATACCATTATTCACAAAGCAAAGTCACTGGCACAGGGAAATTCATCAGCTGTAAGAAACAATGAGGAATCCACACCAAATATGCATGTGCATGAGGGAGGTGAACCAGGTGTATGTGCCCAAACCATGATCATATGTAGTTGGATGCTATAAGAGATACCATGAGGATTTGCGTGGGTCTGTGCAGGGATTATTAATTTGGGATGACTGCCTTCAGCACCACGGGAACATAGCTAGCCTGTTTCCAGGGCCATCTGCATGGGAATGTGAACTAGCTCTGCTTGCTTTACCTGTGTTCTCCCATCATCCATGGTGCTCTACACCCATACTTCTTTGCATAAAGTAGACAGAATGTATCCTGTCATGCTTTGGGGGAATGAACAACCACCAGCGCTGGGAAATAAATTTTCCCTGTAGGTTGATTGTTTGATAATTACCCCAGTTGAATTAATCTTCACTTCCCACTGAAGTGACTGATAACAATCAATACAGAAAATGGCTAATGGGCCCTCTGAACCTTTGGTTTGGCAGTCTTTCTATCATTGTGAGGCTTATTCTTTTTCTCTTGTTGCTTAGAAATGTATTGATCTGTCTGGAGTACTACTTAAACGCTTATAATCATATTCTCCAGTGCAAAGTCTGTAGACATGCAATCTACATCCATATACTTGTTTTGCTGCCCTGTATCGAAAGTGTTCGTAATAACCTTTCCTTACCTCCTCTGGAGTAAATTTTACCCTTGCTATCTGAAAGATTCGCTTACAATACACTTGAATTTTTCTGTCACTGTACTTCTTTACTGATTCTGTTTTACTGTATGCAGACCTGGGCTTTCAAATCTATAATGCTTAGAAATTGCCATGACTAGATCAATGGTTAATTTTGTCTTAGCCAGATATTTGTCCAGTCCTCAAATAGTTTGCCATCTTTTATTTTCTTCCCTTTTTTTCCTCCAGGGCTGCAGACTGGGGAAAGAGTCCTTATCCGACATCTTGCCATTAGTACAAGACCTGTTTTTGAAACTGCTATAATGAAAAAATCATTACTGAACAAAAATATATCTCTCCTTCTTGTGGATCATCTCTGTTTTGCAGTCTCCTCTCAAAATGCAAATACTGCCTATTTTTCTGATGCAAGAAAAGCAAAGCTTTATTTTCTCTATCTCAGAAAACTGTATAGAAACTGTATTTAAATGTCAGATAACGTAAGGGATTCTAAGAGGATGTGAAGGAGGTTGCCCAAGTTATACTTGCAATTTTTTATAAATTACCTCTGGTCTTTTCTTTTCACTCAGCTAACAGTGATCAAGATTTTATTCTTCCATATAGTACATATTCCACATCATGTAAAGGGGTTGAATTCTGGAGGATACAAGTTGTGTTTGTAGCTGAAGTGTCTAAATACTTTAAGTGTCTGAATAGTCCTACTTACAGTATGATATTTGATCAGCTATTTGAGGAAATTACTGTGGCAGTTCAACTTTACTCACTTTGCTGTGAATAAGGAGCAGAATGGAGTAACAAAGAGATGGACTACTACAAAGCAGAGCTGGATGGGCCTCAGTCCTTGCAGTAGGGATCCCCACTGGTGTTCCCAAAATAATCGTGGAACTGGTGGTATTACTGCCCATGGCATCCACCTTCCCTTTGTTTCCACAAAAGAATCTCAGTTCATCTGCTTATATAATTTATTAATCCATTTTCCATAAGATACCATCTCCTTTTACTTTGTATAGGAATTACATTGCTATAGAAGTCACTATGTGATTCAACCCTTGTTACGTTTCCTGTGGACTTGGAAGACTCTCACGTGGAAAGGAGGGCTGCCACTCGTTAGGCTGAGGCAATAACAGAGAGGAGAAGGAGGAGGCGGAGGTCATGCCCTTAATTCTGGTTTTATTACCTGCAAGTATGTACTCATGGGACAAGAACTTAAATGATAAAACTCCCTGAGATTCTCAGAATGAGCTAGAAAAGATTTTACAGCTTTGAACCTCTTAAGGAAATATTTGGGAGTGCCTTTTTTGTTTGCTTGCTGTTCGGGGTTTTTTTTGTTGTGTTTTTTTTTTTAATGAGTGTACCTTGCAGCTTACTGTCTTTAATTGTGATTGACTATCACTGTAGAAAACAATGAATGGGAATCCTTTACGAATTATTTACTACTGCTTAGATTAAAGACAGTCCTTAAAGATTTACAGTTTATATCCTCAAACTCTACAGGTCTTTTGGCATGCTGTAGTTCTGACAATTTATATACTTTTGGTTTGTTTGGTTGTTTTTTCATTAAGTATTCCAGAACTTTATAAAATGAAAAACCTCTAGTGCTTATATTATGTCAAAGGCATTGCTCTGTCAACAGCTGCCTTGCTGTTTTCAGCAAAATTGTTGTGTTTCTGATGAGCATCACAGCAGAAGTCCTGCAGGCCGCCTGCATTGTCACACTTGAAGGAGGGCCCCAAGGAAGCTTTAGTACAGAAGAACTAACAGTAGTGTTTTCTTCTACCTTTTTACTAACCTTTCCTTTACCTTTTAACCAAGGGTTACTGCAACTTAATCACTCTCCTGACACATTCGCAGTGCTCAGGAGTTAGAGGTAAGCTGTGGCTCTCTAAAAGCCACTCCAGCTGTCTCAGTTACAAGGGGTTGATCCATTTGCCCCAGACACAGGTCTCTAGTGCCATGCTGGAAAACTGCAGATGTCCTGCCCAGCCTCCTGGTGCAGCATCAGAAGAATGGCAAGTCTCCTGTGGTCTCCGCTTCTTTTCTGTCAGGTTCATGCAGATGTCTGAGCCATCACAAGGCATATGAAACAACAGAAAAGTGATTATGTTGTCTCAAAACTCACCTTAGATGAAGGAGACTGAGTCGGAGAGGACTGCACTGTTGTCCCAAGTGCAACGAGTGTAAGCCCAGTGGAGAAGTGTCCATTTTGCACTAGGAAGTAGTTAAGCAACTGCCTCTGCAATTTTTGGAGAGGAATATTTCTCACTGCTTGTTGTAGATACCCTGTATTAGAGGAAATATGGAAATGGAGGATCATCAGGAAGCAGGCTGGCAGGATAACAGTTTGCCATCTCTGGGCTTCAGCACAACATGGGGAATGAGGCTGCATGGGGTGACAGAAGACATGCCCCGTTCTCATCCATCCGAGCCGCCTGGCATAGTCATTCTGCTGACAGAGACACCTCAAACCGTGGGCTCAGAATGAGCAAGCTTCATGCCTGAGGTGTAAGAGTGGGGAACCCAGCTCTTCCCTTTCTGCCGGGGCTGGAGCAGCGTGTCTGTGGAGCTGGGGTTGTGGTGCTTTTCTGGTGCTGGCTACTGACTGCCAGGAAGGGTTCACAAGACAGGGAACAGTTCCAGGCTGGGCATCCCTGAGGAATGCACACTGGCAGGTGCAGTCTACCAGTACCATTGGAGAGTGGGCTGCTTTCAGGACTGGGGGGACGGGAACCCCCCTAGAATTGTTTCCATGGAAATGCATTGCGGCGCTTCTGCACTGGCTGGAAGTGGCTGAATCAGAAACTAGGAGGAAGCTGATGAGCACAAAACAAGCTGCAAAAGCACATATTGCTGGGTCAGCCAGCAGAAAAAAAACCCCTAGTAAATAGAAAAAAAAAAAAAAGATCGGTTTCATAGGACACTCAGAAAGCACCTCCTTGGAGTCAGTGAATTAAAGCTATTTGTGATAAAAAATTGTCTTTTCATATTCTTTGAGGGATGTATGTTAGAGCGGCTGGGTTGAACTGCCACTAGAGCTTAAAACAGTACAGTGTTCAAGTAGGAGAGTCTGTCTCTTGTGTAGTTATTCCTCTAGTTATAGGTACAGCTTTCAGGACAATATTTGGTATTCAATGTAGAGCACCATGAAACAAATGCATCATATGAGCTCTCAGAGCAATTTTTCTCTCTCTCATGTAGCATTTACCGTATGTTTGGCTTGTTGGCAATTTAATCAGTCTGAATAATCTTGTTTTGTGACAAACCTCCTAAATCACAAAGGAGTGATGCAGTTTGTATGGGTGAAATGTGCTCCACAGAGATATTTCAAGTTGAATAATAAAAATGAGAATTAGACAATACAGAACTCATTGAAAGCCAGTTTTCCAGCTGCTCTAATTTCCCACAATTTAATTTGTTTGCCGTCAAAAGCAACTTGGAGGCTTTCAGCAAGATGATAGAACTATGGGTGAGGCTAAACAGAGGGTCTAAAATGTGCTGAATGCATTGCAGTCCCATGCTGTAAAAATATCTCCTAGGACCAAATACAGGCAGCATAATATCCTAGTAAATTGGACCATTAAATAAACTGCGAAGTCATAAAGCTGTAGCATTACCCTGAAATTAAAGCATTGTCACCTTTGAATTATGGAACAATCTAACAAGCATTTAGGAAACCTGCTTTTCAAGGATGAATTTAACTATTCCAGGTTATACAGTAAAAGATGTGGCTGCACTCTCCTACTGGGTTTTGAATGACTTTCAGCTTGTGTGTGGTTTGAAATTTTACCAAGCTGAGAAAGTAATAAAATAATAAAGTGGAATAATGGAAGGTAAAAATAAACAGTGACCTTTGCCTGGAGAACAGCTTTTTCATTCTCATTGCAAATTCACAAGTGCAGGGAGAGCTCATTAAATTGAGTAAACAGGAAAAAAACCATACAGTATGGACAGACGTAAAAAGATAATGATAACTAATTTGTTGACATAAAGCAAAAGAGAGCCTTATCTGCCTAGTTTAACAGTTTCCAGATATGGAAATGGCTAGAAGGAGCTAGTGGCACTCAACTTGGTTTGCATCTATGATTACAGTGTCACTGCCTAAAAATATAATGAAAACAAACCAAAAAAGAATAAAGATTTTCTTTTTTTTTAAACAATTATTGTATTGTGAAATAGGAAAAGTATTTGAAGCCCCATTTTCAAAAACCGTAGGCATAATCTATGCAGAGGTATGCCTCTGCAAAGGCATATGCAAGTCATGGAGCTAAGTTGCAGACAGCTGTTGCACTGCTTTCTAGCTGTAGTGATCTGTGTGCATGTCCAGATTGCAGCTATGTTTCTTACATAGGTCCTGAAACATGCCTGAAATGCAAGCTCCCAGATTGTTGTCAGTAGGCTTCAGAGTACACACCGATTGAGCTGTAAGAGTATAACGATTGACTTTGACCTCATTCTGAGGCAGGCAGCTGTATTCTGGGAGCAGCCCTAGCTAAATTTGTGCATGTGAATTTGAGAAAATAGTGTGATCTTTTTCTAAATGCTGACAGGTTTGAGGTAGAGAAAATGGTGCTTGAATAAAGCCCAAGAGTTGATCTGAATGGTGAGGGTCTTCAGAAGAAAGGCTGGGATTATTTTTGTGTGGTTTTCTGATCTACAGAAGCAGGTGCACAGTCTTGCTGTTGTCTTGGAATGGTTCAAGAATTTACTGCCCTCCAGCCCTTAGTTACTTCTCCCTCAGTCAGCTGAGATGCAGGAGGGAGCAGTGTCAGCTCTCCCACTCTGTCTGAAGCAAACTAATGTTTAAATAATTTTTAGGCTCATTTGCTGCTTGTAAGCAAAGGGGTGGCCTTTTGAAAGAAGGAACTTGCTCTGTTACCGTGATGTGAATGTAATCTCCCCCTTCTAGCAGGTTGTGTGTGACTTTGTGCATGTTACCCAGCGCCTCTATGCCTCACGTCCTTCTTTCTAAAAATGGAAGTACTTATTCTTTCCCTGGCAAGCAGGAAGAACTGTGGCTGAGATGGTCGAATACATCTCTCCTCCTCCTCTAACATTGTTGTCACCAGGTCTTTTGTCTTGCATCTGCATTGTGTTGGGCTGCCCTTCTAATCTGAAGACTTCCTTTCAAGCCTCTTTCATAGCTGGGGGTTTTTTTTTTTTTTGGTGGTTAAAAATACAAAAAGTAGCAGATGTGTTTCTCTTTGCTCTTTCTACACCAAATGTGCATAGGGAAAAGAAACAAACTTTTGAATGGTGGTAGCTTTTGCCATCGCAGAGGTATGCTTGCTGGTGGCTGTGACTTTCCTTTCACTAGATCAGTGAGCCAAACATATATATTTTTTGAGAAGCTGTACTGATGGTTACCTTCACTTCAAAGATGGAGCGTAAGAGGGAATCTTTGAAGTGACCAGCAAAACACAGATCTGATCTGTAAAAGTAATAAGTGTAACATATCAGGCATGTGTAGATTAGGAAATGTCTGAAATGTAACTCTGGAATTCTTCCCTTCCTCTATTACTTTTTTTTAACTCTCTGTTCTAATGTACTTGGTAAATCACAGTTACTTTGGGCACAGAAGGAAACTTGATTTGTTTTTCCTTTCCCTTTGCAAACTAGAGGATGGAAAATCTGTGGTTAGCTTCTTATTTCTAAAACGTCCTGTGAAGAAAAGCAGTTCTTGAATGTCAAAGTTCGGATCTCAGAGGGACAGCTGAGTGCAGCTGTATTGATAACAAGATCATTGAAAATTAACGGACATTCACAGAGGAAAATAAGAGAAAGACCTGTTGCACTGTTTGTCCAACATAATTGTTAATGAGAGCTTGTCACTAACAGTATGTTTGCTGATGTCTTGTCCAACCTTGTTTCAAACATGTCAATTAATTACATTTCCAACACTTCTTGGGAAGACACTTTTATGCTATGCTACTGTTAAAAAGTTTTTCCTTGTAATCCTTCATTGCTTCTAAATTACCAGATCTTGATGGTTTTGGCTTTTCAGGTACCCACACAGCACCTTTCCTGTTGTACAAGTACACAGCCTGAAAAGCACAGTAGTGTTAACCACTCTGAAACTCTAGCGTTAGGCTGCTGTACTTCCTGAGCAGCACTGTAGCCACTATTATGAGCATTGATTTTATTGCAATTTCTCAAAATTATGTTAATAACTCTCAGTGGGGAGGAGCTTATGACTGCCCATCTGGAATTTCAGCAACCAGTTCATTCCATCATCTCTTGGTTTTACATCTCGCTTACAGCATCAGCAACTTGATGTTTGTCTTTTTAGTAGATTTTTCAGTGAAGGCAGGGGTTAAACTTCTACCAACTTCAGTGAGAGGAAAGTTAGCTCATCCTCAGCTGCTTCTGAAAAATCCACTCTACTCATGTCAATCCTTGAGACAACAAAGGAAAAAACAGTGGGACTGGCTGATAAGAATCACTACTTTCTGATGTACAAGATGGGTGTTATGAAGTCATTGAATTATATTGTGTTGGAAGCAATATAGGCGCAGAGAACACCACAATTAGAAGCAATTAGCTTAGCAGGGAGGTTGTTTCCTGGCTGGTTCTGGTGAGATAGCAATGGGCAAGATAACAAGGACAGCCTTAACAGCCGATCTGCTGAGCTGACCCAGAGTAAAAGGCAAACTCTTTAATGAGGATTCAGAGGACTGAGTCCTGCGTGTGCTCCATGATGTTATTAAGAGTCACATCCAGTAAATTCCCCCTTTATCAAAGACCCTGCTTGCCTAGCGAGGATACAAGATACTGACAGAGCAAAAATTTAAGGAAGTAAATTTTTAATCATTTGATGAGAGGACGATTTCAATCTCACTTGCAGAAACCTATGGACAGTTACAGATGAAGGAGCAAGATCTAGACAAGAGTTTTCTGTTTTGTTATTCATGCTTCAACAGGGAAACCCTGGATAACGCTGAACCGGATCGTTTCTAAACTGATCTTAAAAACTGTGCATTTAAGTATTCAGACAGTTTTACCATATTACCTGGTCTGAGTTCTTGCAGAGCATGAGCCTTCCAGTTACTCCCCAATACACTGGCATAATAAACCCAGTAGCTTTGTGGCCACTGCAGTGCATTACAGTTGTAGTATTTTTCGTTGAGCTACAAATATCCCACAAATTACTTCAACAGAACTCTAATAGGCATATAAAAATCCTAAATGGACTATCTGTGCAAAGACACTCAGATGATTTAATGGATTGTCATTATGGAGGCATTCAGATGACAGGCAAGTAACAACAACCATCTGGAGACTATTTAAAGAGGTCTGTTCCAAGACCTGGCTGCAAGTTATGGAGAAATTACTCTCCCAGTAATGTATGGCATTAACTGTAAGGACAGTTTATGCTCAGCAAACCATACATTCACTACAACACTCTCATAATTTCTGTGATGGTAGACGGAAAGAGTTTGTTCGTAGATCTGTAATTCTGTGGTTCTTATTGAGTTCAGGATGCTGCTTGTGGATCCCTTGAGTTGGAGCTCAAAGAAACACTGCTGCAATGTATGATACACGAAGTTAAGTTAAAATCAGAAGAAATATTGCAAATTTATTGCTTGTAAAACTTGCCCCAGTAGTTTTAATCACAGTCAACACTGTGGCACAATACCCTACACAGTCCTTATCATGCCAACCCCAATGCCAGTCGTGAGCTGGGATGTTACGGGGCAGGTTGTGCTTAAGCCTAGATTCTGCTTTCTGTTGCCTACAAAATCCCTTGGTCTGCCAGTAAATGCAATGAAAGAGATGAGAATGGGCTCCCCAGCATGGGAAATCATCAACGTTTACACTTAACTATAGATGCCGAGTCATATGTTGTTCTGTATAATCATCCAAGCAGGGCGTCACTCAACTTATATGTAGAAAAATCTGAGAGCTGAGTAAAATGAGTGATCTGAATTTGAACTGGGTAGTAAGAACATATTCTCAGTTTTAGCTTTCTGGCAAAAGTTTGTGGTTACTTTATGCAAGCTCATCAGCCACAGTTCTCCGCTACCATTTGTTATAACAGCGTGGGCTGTGCTCAGGTACAGCTATGCTTGCAAAAGATGAGTGTTACCCCCATGAGCCATATTATTATGCCTTTTCTCTCAGGGACAAAGCCACCTGAAAGAGATCTCATTTTCTTCAGATACCTGGCAATAAAAGGTGCTGAAGATCTCCCGTGATTCCTGGGAAGCTTGTAGTTTCTCTCTTGCTCAGCAGACTCTGTAGTGTTTGCTTGAGCTGTTTGAGGGAGAAATATCTCTGCGGGCTACACTGACCTGTAATAGGTCTTCATCACAGAGTGACCGTTTTGGAGCCCAGGGTCCTGCTGACGCTCTATCCAATGCAGCAAAGTGTTAGATTTCAATTGTTTTCTTGTTCCCTGCTTGTTGCAAGTTTTTTTGCTGTTAACTTCCCGTTCAATCCTTTTTCATTTAACAGAAGATAAGATCTGGACTGCAGTGCAGCACAACAACACAGGGCTAACCAGAGTCCAAGGAGCTGATCCGGAGAAGCCATACACCATGTCCTTTAACTACAACAGCAGCGCGGAGCAGCTTGAAGCCATGATAAACAGTGCAGAGTACTGCGAACAGGAGGCAGCCTACCACTGCAAAAAGTCACGTCTCCTGAATACCCCGAGTAAGTGCCACGATCCCAAATCTTCCCTTGTTAACTATTATTGATTATACAGCAGATACAGGATGCAGTGCGACTGAGGCGGAAAAAAAACCCAAAACATAGTAGCAATACAAAATAGAGTGAAAAGCCTTTTACCTTTGTATTGGGTTTGTGTAGCAAGGTTTTGGTAGTGGGCAGGGGCTACAGGGTTGCTTTTGTGAGAAGCTGCTAGAAGCTTCCTCCAAGTCTGATAGAGCCAATGCCAGCCAGCTCTCAGACAGACCCGCCACTGGCCAAGGCTGAGCCCATCAGTGACGGTGATAGTGCCTCTGGGGTAACAGATTTGAGAAGGGGTAAAAAAAACCCCAAACTGCACACTTGCAGCCAGAGAGAGGAGTGAGAAAATGAGAGAAACGACCCTGCAGGCCCCCAGGTCAGTGAAAAAGGAGGGGGAGGAGGTGATCCAGGTGCCGGAGCAGAGATTCCCCTGCAGCCTGTGGGGAAGACCATGGTGAGGCAGGCTGTCCCCCTGCAGTCCAGGGAGGTCCACAGTGGAGCAGATATCCACCTGCAGAGGAACCCATGCTGGAGCAGTTTTGCTGGCAGGACTTGTGACCCCATGGGGGTCCCAAGCTGGAGCAGTCTGTACCTGAAGGACTGCAGCCCGTGGGAAGGACTCATGTTGGAGAAGTTTGTGGAGAACTGTCTCCTGTGGGAGGGACCCCACGCTGGAGCAGGGGAAGAGTGTGAGGAGTTCTGCCCCTGACGAGGAAGGATCGGCAGAGACAATGTGTGACAAATTGACTGCAAACCCCATTCCTCATCCCCTAGCACCGCTTGGGAGGACGAGGTAGAGAATTCGTGAGTAAAGTTAAGCCTGGGATGAAGGGAGGCATGGGGGGAAGTGTTTTAAGATTTAAGTTTTATTTCTCATTATCTTACTCTGATAATAAATTAAACAAATTTCCCCAAGTTGAGTCTGTTTTGCCTATGACGGTAATTGGTGAGTGATCTCTCCCTGTCCTTATCTCAACCCACAAACCTTTGATTATATTTTCTCTCCCCTGTCCAGCTGAGAAGGGAAGTGATAGAGCAGCTTTGGTGGGCACCTGGTGTCCAGCCAGGGTCAACCCACCACAGCCTTCTTGGATACCACATGCAGTGCCTGTCCTCTGATGCAAGAGGGTCAGAGCTCTGCAGGGGTTTCTGCCCTGTAAGTTCACACGTACAAAGGCTCTGAAAGCTTCTACAATGGAAAGTACTCCTTAGACACCAGAAAAGCTGTATTTAGCTGATGGTAAGTGGATGCTTATTCATTTACAGTTTTAAACTGTATATTAAAGATAGAAAGCATCCAGATTGCTCCAGACTCTTATGATGTTTCGGGAGAGGAGGAGTGTACCGTCTTCGGAGTCCCACAGCCCTGAATATGATGTTTAAGGTGCTTGGTAGTACCGTTTCTCGGGCAAAACTAATTTTCCTCTTGTGATAGAAGGAATAAGGCTTTTTGCCCTGACTTAATGTAGCAACAACAAGAAAGCAGAGGGTCTGATTGGTTTATGGCTCTCTGCGGTACCAAATTTCCAGTGGCCACTCAGGATGGCTGGCTTCTACTTTACTTTCTCTTGGGGTTGGGATTTTACATTTGCTTGTCCAGAGAGATAAATGACATTAAGGGCAGGCTTATGAATGTCTTCAAAGTCTCATCTGGTTACTTGTAATGTCTGTATGGTCCTGGTGATTCTTTGATTATTAGCAACTCTTAAATTTGTTAGTTGGTTAGAAGAAATCCCACAGAAAGCCTTAAGGGAGCTTGCAATGGGAGCTCCTATTGTATTAAAAATACATCGCCTAATGAGATGTATCAAAAACCTGCCTGGTTCCAGCAAAGTTACTATAACACTGAGTGTTTATATGTCCAGTAATCAGATGCCTTACAGTTGGTTTATTTTTAAAACCTGTGAATTATGTCTTTAATTATCATCAGAATTTACCAGCCAAGAACTGCTTGTATTGCTAATCATTTTTTAAAGAATGAAATGTTAATATCAGCATCCAGGGTAGAGCACAAAGGGAAAACAAGATGCAGGCATAACTGCTCTTAAAGAGGTGGAACTAATGTCTTACAAATACTTCCAGTGTTGCTGGCTTCTGTATCCCACACCACACCTGACATGTTATAAAGATATAATCACACAGTAATTTTTTCAAAAATATTTTTTTTAAGGATGAAGGCCACAATATTAAGGCAGGTCTGCATGTGTTTAATTTTACACATCTCTGTGAGGTACTTGGTCATGCGTAAGCAGAAAGGTACACTATGAGTTCATTTTGAGATACCTCTGGTATGTAGTACCTCTATAAAACTAGGGACACTTCTTAAAGATCCAAACCCTTTTCTCCTTTAAAAAAAAAAAAAAAATAGTGATAATCTTGTAAATTGACAGTATATAAATATCCTGCTTCAGGGCTAAAGCTATCTACCAACTGGCAGACTGGCTAAGATGATTCTGACTGGCAGCTCCTTCTCTACTTGTCCAGGACCAAAGTTGTGACTCTGACTCCTCAAGGGAGAGGACACAGGGATGGTGTCCAGCAGCCCAGCTTGCGCTCTTGCAGCTGCTGCAGTGCCACTGTGGTCCTGACAGTTGACCACACAAGAAATGCACATAACTCTTTAGTACAGGTCCAGCTGATAAATTAGAAAAAAAAATTAGTCCGGTGTTATGCATGTGGCAGACACCATCGTTTTTTTCCTCTTTTTTCTTACTTTTGTATGCTTTTTAATTACACTTTCAATTTTTCATCCTGAACTTCCTCAATAGCCTAAGGCTGTAAGTTTGGCAAGATGTGGAACATGCCTAAAAATAAATCGTTTGAGTTCTTGAAATGACAAGATATGGGTAACAATTTGTTCTTAGCTGAGTATTCTGTGTTTTTAAATGATAGAAAGGCATTTTTTTCCCCAAAGCCTTAAATAGCTCTGTGAATGGATATTCATTTTGAGGTGAACTGCTGCTATATCATAGAATAGCCTAGAGACCCAGTAGTTCTAAACACTGTAGGTGTCTTGAAGAGCTCTAAGATTTAAAGAATTTCCAATCCTAAACTTAAAGATGAGCTATAAGTGTGAATAACCCTAGGGTGTTTTGCCAGACTCACTGCAGAAGGGTCTCGCCTGTGTTGTTTATGTCCAGAAGCTACCGGAGGGAGTTTGATTTGGGGCCAGAGCAACAGAACAAAAATCAAAATTCTTGGGTTTTGTTTCTTGATTCGGCCTAGACTTTCGGATGCCTGAAGCACTACATTATCTCTGTGTTGCCAGGGCATCATAATGTGTAATTATGGTTAATGAACCACACTTCAGCTCTTCCTTCAGAAGTCAGTATACAATGCACATGTATTGATGACAATGCTGCATTCATAGGCCAGCAGGAAACATTACATGACCTAATCCAGCCTACTTAATATCAACACTCACCTGTGGACTCAGCCCCGTGGTGAATGCTTGATTGAAGGGCATCTCCCAGAGATATATCTGATCTTGACAGAGATAAGAAAGTTCCCCTTCCTGCAAGGAATCTTATCCATTTCTGAGCTTCCTCTCATTTGGGCCTTTGTTCTTCTTTTTCCAAGGAGATGGAATGCACGATTAGGATATCTCAGCTGGTAGCACCAAAACCCCAAATCCTTGCCTTCAGGATCTAAACATTATCATGTTTCATAGAGAAGCAATAAAAAGATTTCTCTTTCCTTTTGCATTCATAGCGTTACTCTCCAGCAAAATGCATGTTGTTACATAGCAATTTTGGCTTTCACAGCTTTGACATGGCGGAAAAAAAGAAAAAAAATCATGTGCCTGGGCAAAGGGAGAAGCATGGCACTCTGGGTCGCCTCAGAGAGAAATCAAGGGAGACTCCTGGCTTGCATAAAATTGTTCTAGTTTATATCAAGGAATTTGTCTTTCCTCTCTTCCTGCTACCTCTTGTCCTGAAGACACAGGCGCACCCCCAGTGGGTGTGATTCAGCGTAGTCTCCCCATTGAGTTACTTGGCTTTAGATCTGCAATGTGTCAGACATGCAATCTGGCAGTTGGCAAAGGAGTTTACTCATCTCCACCTCCCGCTGTCTGGAACAGCCTTATCAGTTCTCACTGTCATACTACAGCTTAGCTGCAAGCATGTCTTTGAAAACTAAAATTAAATTGCCCTGAACTGCATTTTTGTACATCTCTGCCATCAGATAGATTTTCAGGAGGTTTGCGAACATCAGAATAGATGTCTGTTCATCAAAGGAATAGCTGGCTTTCTCATGATGCTAGCAAATGAAACTTATAATTTATGACCAGTAATTGCAAGTCTCTTGTGAGTTCTCCATGCCTGTTGGAGAGACACTCACACAACTGAAGCAAATGTGACAATTGCCATTAATTAGAAGAGTCATCCACACTCTTAGTAAAAGATTGCAGACTTTACCACAGCCTCATCCTTAGAAGCACAGACCAAGACAGGGGAGGAGGGGGGTGGGCAGGAACCTTGGGCTACCTCTCAGTGTGTCGTCTGTATTCTGGGAATCTGAAAAGAAATTTAGGCCCCTGGGGCTCTGATTTCCTTACTTTGTGAAGCGTCTCGGGTAATACGTAGGAAAAGGGTATGTGTACAAGAATAGGTGCATGTGTGCACATGCACGTTTAATTAAACTGTTAACATACAAGATGTTTGAACGTATGAAAACACTTTATTAACTGAACAAAACCTCAGCTCTGAATTTGCTCGGTTTTCTAGGAACAGTGGGTATACTTAAAGGCTTAACATTTGGGAAGCTGCATCACATCCACCATATCAAGGACTTAACACAGTGACAGCTGTATCGGTGGCAGGATAGCTTGCTTTACAATAGTTGGCTGACAGTCTGTCAAGTTCATAGCACATTTGTGTAGTCAGGGACTGAGAGAAGATCAGTCCTAGAGCAAAATCAAAGAAATAGGAATGTCTTTAGGTGGTGTTTTTTTCCTGCTGTCTTCCTTATTTTTCTCTTTCCAGTAGAATTCCCACACCATGTCACCTCAAACTTTGATTTCAAACATCCATCCTAAACTACGCACTTCTTCCCTGAACTTTCTGCCTGACCCTTTTAAGATCTGTCAAGTCCCAGTATTATATGACTTGCACCCAAGTTTCCACCTCCTTTTCTCCCCTCTGCCTCCCAGCTAGACCTGTATCTCTGTGCCAAACTGCACCATGTGCCAGCTCCAGCTCTGTGACCCCTTATGCCAGACAGCTGTTTGCCCTCACCTGTGAACCACTGCATTCGCATTTGGTACCCTCTGTTATTGGAGGGAAAGATGTAGTGCTACATCACAGCATGGAGCGTGTCCTAATTTCTGCGTTGAGACTTTAGTTTAGGCTTAACTCTGCTGCTGAGACAGTTGAGTGGTGTTTTATCTATGCCCTGTATGTTGCTAGAACTCTTTGGCTGTGCAGGCTCCCTCTTTAGTTCCACATGAGACCTCCAGTGATGTCAGAGCATAAGGTGCTAAGAAATGTCCTGCAGGGTCCTGCCTTCAATAGTGGGTGCTGGAGAGATGCAGCTTAGGGTGAGTACACAAGTCTGGATGTCTTCAGCACATCCCTCAATACGTTCCCATCACCCACAATTGCTCTATTAAGAGCATTAGAGTTTATGCCATTGCCAATCCCTTTTAGTATCCATTATGGATCTGGTGTTCATAAATTTGTCTAATCACTTTTTGAACTTTATTGTATAGTCTGCCTCTGCAGCCTCCTAGGTAAGTAAGTTCCAGGAGCTGCCTACTTGCTGTGTACAGAACTACTTTTTTTTTTGCTGTGTTTTAAACTAATGTTTTACTCAGTGCACCGAGTTCTGGTATTGCAGGATGCTGTGAATCACAGTTCTGCACTTATCCAGTACTTTTATAGTCCTTTTAGTTGCCCCTCTTGGACCTTCACTAGCTAGTATTTTTTTCACCAGAAGTGACCCACAGTGTTTGAGGTGTGACTTGCTCCAGAGTTTCATATAATGGGGACACCACTTTTTAGAGCAGTCTAAATCTTTATGGAGAAACGAGTGTGAAACCTTGGTTCTGATGAAGTTTTTTTACATAGATGTACCATGAGGTGATATAAAATGACCCATAACAAGCAGTCATTTACTACTGGGGTTTTGCTCACTATTGTTTTATGCCTTTCAAATATAATTTCCATTTTATCATACCAGGTACTTTAAATTTTTATTGCGTTACCAGGAGACTATTTGTCATTGCACAAAATAACTTGAAATTGTTATTGCATTACCAGGAGACTATTTGTCATTGCACAAAATAACATAGAACAGGGCAGTCTGCCCTCAAAAAGTGGTTCATATTAAAGGGAGTGGTGGATAGGTGGCAGGTGTAGGTTGTATGTTGTAATTATTCTTGGGTAATTAGGATCCCTTTCTTGAGAATGATTGACTTGCCATATGTGTTTCCACCATACCTTGTCTCTCCCCTCCAAAGTGGCAGTGCTGACAGCTTGTCATAAATACAATTTTAGATAACTTATGCTGTATTTAGGCACTTTTGAACAGAGTTCACCATACTGATGCAACATGCCCCCTTATTTGTAGGGAGAGATTTACAGGACATTTTTAAAGATGCTGTATTGTTAGTAGTGTGCAGCTGATTAAAATGCAGATGGTCTAAGCAGAATAAAAAACCTGCTGCTTGGGGGAGGTAACTTGGCACCTAGAATGAACGCACCTGTGAGTAATGGAAATACAATTATCCCAATTTCTGACCCTTTGCTTCCCTCACCATATATGATCCCTCCTGACTGGCAGTGAGGTAAAGTGTGCTATAGCTGCCAAAGAAGGAATGGCAGCTGCTTGCATTACTTCTCCTCTAGTCTCCTTGTGCTTCTCTGAGATTGCAATGCAGCCAGAAGGCCAAACGATAGGAAAGACATGGGAAGAAATTCTTGCTCAGTCATACACTGGGTGGCTTCTAACCAAGTGGGAGGAAAATATGCTCCCTCCTTGAACCCTGCTGCGGGAGAGGACAGGCTTAATGCTACCTGACATATTTCTGGAGTGACACCAAAAGGGCACGAGTCTCCTGGGACTACTCCCGTGAACACGGGAGCACCATTATCTGTGTTTGCTATAGACACAATATGTCAGGTGAATTTAAAAACACTTCACAAAGTGGGGCCTGATAGAGTAGTGAGGAAGGAGCTTGTATGGGTAACTCCTGTTTGCTTCTGTGGAATATGTCCTTCATACTTCTGCTGTCCCTGGATATTTCTAATGTTTTGGGGTTTTTTTTTGTTGTGGGTTTTTTTTCCTCCCTTTAATGATTTTTTAATTTTTTTTTTTAAATCTAAGGAGAAATTCTGGAATTACACTTCTATTTTTTTTTTTTTGAGAGAGAGACCTTTTACAGTTTACCTAGAAAACAAAATTTTCAGTCCAAATTGAATAGTTCTACTGTGTTTTACTGACATGGAAAGTACCTCTTCCAGTGTACAGGAAGCTTGTACTAGGGGTATTAATGAAGACACATAGGACAGGTAAATGAAATATAAACCTAGACAGCAGATTTTGAGCCTGGAATCTGGAAGTCATTGAGTGAACTGTTATCGGTGGTGCTGTAAGGAAGTCAGTGCTGTGAACTGATGCTGCAAGGTGTTTGTTTAACCTCTGTAATCTGTTAGGTTGAGACTTCTGTTCCCAAAGAACCTCTGGTTTGGAGTAAAATTGATGACATCTTTTGCTCAACCTTTGAAACCTATGGAATGGTATAAATGCTTATAGCTCAGTAATGAAGAAGTCTTGAGTTCAGGGAATTCTGCAGTCCAAATAAGATTTTGGAAATGGGTAGTTTTATGAGAGACACATGTGTTCCAGAACCAAACATTGTCCTAATGATACCTCTGACTTGAGAGACCCAGTTGTATAAGCTACTCATACACACAATTTGAAGAAGGAAAGAATTACACAATTTTTTTTCAGACTATCCCAGCCAGCATTCCCTTAATCACGAGCCCTGATAGTCTTTTTTAATTTGCAGGACTCAGCATATTGTTAACAATAAATAAATAATGGCAATTAGAAACAAACAGCTAATCTTTGGCTTGTTATATTAATGGGTCATTAGCTATGACAGCAACCTGTCCACCATTCAAGAAAGCAAGCAGTACTGCTGCCTGAGCAGAAAAGTGTGCCTTCTCCCTCATTAGAGCCTCAGCGGGGGAGTGTGTTCTCATCACACTTCCATTTGTCTGCTTCATTCGGCTGTCCTACTTTGAGCATCTTGGGCTCCATTAGACTCAAACTGTCTTACTGACATTAAACTAATTTCTCTGTCAACTTTGGTCCAGTGCAGAGAGTGATGTTTTCTGATTCTGGAGAATAGAAGATGTAAATCATAGTGGTGGAAGAGTTCTCAGCTGACCTCTTCTACCAAGATGCCACATGAGTGAAGCAATAGTAATTTACATTTCTATTCACATTATCTTTGAGGATAGTAAAGCATTTGGGGCTGTAATCTCTCAGTTTTATGTGTGTTTTGGGTTCATTTGACTCCTATTTTAGATCTGGGGAAAAAAGTATGTGCAAAGCAAGGCACTTGCTGAAAATCAGATGGGATGGAGCAAGTGAATGGGACAGAGCCTGTATGCTTTGATTTTGCTTTAATTGGTCTGACCTATCCAGGAAGACAGAGGTGTTAAGAGGCAAAATGAACAATGGCATAATTTAATTATTTAGTCTAATTAGGAGAAAAGAAAACATAAGCCTATGGAAAAAGGCATCAACTTTTTACTCCGTATGGATTGAGTTAGACTCAGATTCATTGTAAATCTTAAGTCCAGGAATTTTACCCACCATTACAGTGTGAAGATAGCCTATGGGAGATGTATTTTCTGTTTTTGAAAGTGTGAAAGCAGAGACAGGGGAAAAGAAACAAGGAGGATCAGGTGAAGGCTGTATTTTCAGATTACTTTGTGCTTGGTGTTCAAACAACGTCAAAACAAGAGTCTTCCCTAAAAGTATTTAGTTCAATGTTTTGCTTATGTGAACCATCTGATGTTAAGGGGAGCATAAAAGTAGCTCTTATAAGTGTCTGTTACTCTCTTTTGTAAAAAAAAAAAAAAACAAAATATAGAGGATAAGCAAGCATGCTTGGAGAAAATGTCTCCAAACCTTTGGGAAAAAGAGGTGTGTACTTCTTCCCCTCCCAAGAAGCATCTAAAAGCAATTGAGAATTATTTACCTCCCCCAAACCCAGACTGATCTGGGGGGGATCGGATCTGACTGAGACTTGACAAGTAGCTAGAAAGGTGTGGTGACCTGAAAGAAAGCAACCCTTTTAAAACTTTCTTTAGAGAACCTTTTTTCATATCTGCTGGGCCAGAAAGATGGAGAACAAAAATGAAAAAGCTTTTTAGCCTGAATTTGTCCCAAGCCCCTTTGATAGGAGGAAGGCTTAGACTTTAATGGGCACTGGTTTAGCCAAGGGGCATGTTCCTGCCTGAGCTGTCCAGGACTCAAAGCAACATCAAGAGTCGTCTTCCTTTGCTCTCAAGAGCAGAATTCAAAAGTCCAAGAAGAATTTTTTTTTTTTTTTTATATTAGCATTTAGAAAGGTTAACCAATTAATCTATGCAGTCCTCCTCTAAAGGTAGTTTTCTTACCTTGTTTAGCAGAGAAGAAGATTGATGCATCAGGCTGCTGCTGCTGACAATTTCGCCTGAAACTGGTATGGGCCATTAGATCTATTTGAAAGTACCACCCTAAAATCAATGGCCAAGTTTGTGCAGCCACAAAAAGGAACTGTAAGAAGAGTATTTCCTCCCAGATGAACACCTCTGAAGTCTTGCACTCCAAGTGTGAGATTTATATAGGTACCTCTTGTGCCTTGCCCTTGTGCTGCTAGTGGAAGAAGGAACATGACATCCCTTAGAGGTACATTTATTTTTCCTAGTGAATTGATTAACACAGTTACAGTGATTTAGCAAGGAAGGCATGATTCTGTGAATTTTTATGGACCTGCCAAATTACAAGGGAGGTAATGGTATATTCAGGTGGGCTATAATGGGATGTTTGGTATATTCAGTCAGGTAAGGTGAGAAAGCTGTGATTCTGCACTGTATCCCAGGAATAGTATCACCAGTCTCAAGCATCAACCAAGCATCCAAATTTCTTCTTTTTCATCTCCCAAGCAGTGTTTGGATTTTGCTTTGCACAGTGGTTGATTGTAAAGGGAGAGATGCGAGAACCCCAAGCCTACTTTCTTTATTAGATACCCAGATGTCATATGGACAGCCCTGTCTTTTTTGTTCATAGATGTTTTGAGGAAAGATCAGCTCACCTGAGAATGAGTGCAATGCATTCAGAAAGTGTTAGCTTAGCCATGATGGCTTGAATCTAAGTATGGATCTGAACACAGCCAGATGCAGCAAGCAGGGATTAATAATCTGTTCTCCATAGTGTATCTCCAGTAATGCCAATTCAATGCTAGAATTCATCCCACCATTGACAGATGGCTGTTCTTACCTGCACTAATTAGAGACAATTACTATTCTGTCTGTTGCCTGGTCATACCTGTTATTGCAGTATATGCTGTAGTTGTATGATAAGGATGTTGTCTTCCTTTGTAAAGGGCAAGAAGAGATTCCATGTAATTAAGAAACAGCGCCCTTGTTTTCAGAAATAACCCCTATTTGAGCTACAGGAAGCAGGCCTACATTTCTAGGGTGAGATCCATGTAGTCTTGCTATAGTTGTCTTAAGATTATGTGTTCAGCCCATGGTAGGTGCCCAAGTTCTTCCAGGCAGAGATACTTCCAATTTACTTTAGATATCTTTCTAAACAGGAACTGATCAAACTGATTAAATGTTGTATGTTCTCATGCTTCTGCCTAGTGAACAGCATCTCTCCCAACTGTACAGTTTGGTTATTTTATCTGTGCTACTGATTTTTTGACAGTTTAGAACACTCTTTATTTGTTTACTTTTGCTAAAACAATAGTTCAATGAATGGTAGAGTAATAAATTACGCTTTTTTTCCCTATGGTTTGTGCTTTAGTGTTGAGCTTCTGTATGGATTGTCT
Source organism: Haliaeetus albicilla (assembly GCF_947461875.1). Lineage (NCBI taxonomy): Eukaryota > Metazoa > Chordata > Aves > Accipitriformes > Accipitridae > Haliaeetus > Haliaeetus albicilla. The sequence goes on from NC_091486.1 coordinate 16,024,870, forward strand.
GATATCTATTGGGGACTAAAAATACATTGCAACCTTTTCTTAGGCTGGGTACTAGGAGGATCTCTCTGTTTTCTGCTTAGGCAGTACATGAAACCTGTAGGAATGTATTTCTTAGTCAAATGTCCTTGAAATTGGCCAGTGGGTTCATGAGTTACTTGAACAATGGACACGTGTGCACAAACATTCACATAGCATATTCCAATATGTCCCATTTCTCTAGAAAACCAGGTTGAGATTAATATGTAAAGCTTGCTAGAATCAATAGGGTTTAGAGAGTACTATACAGTTTCTGCTGACTCTAAGTGTCCTCGTGCTAGAACAAAATCTTAATTTGGGCTAAAATGGGATGCAAATGCATGTATTTTCTCTCCATGCCAGATACACAAATATCTCTCTCCTTCTCAGCATAGGAACAAAAATTTAAAACAAATGTACATCCTAAACTCAACTGAACTTCATCAGTACCCATCAGTCTTTCATAGATCTTTGGACACAAGCTGCTGTACTAGATTCAGTGCCTGCTTCATGTGCTGCCTGTTTCTTTATCCACGATGCTTAGTTCCATGTCACCCTTTCCCTATATCTTTGGTTTGCCAAAAAAGTTTAAAATTACACGTCTAATTTACAACATGTAGTGATTCCAATATATTAAAATTAATAGTACATGAAGAGTGCTCCTGGTAGCTTAGTCTGCAATCAGTAGCCATTTTCTGTTCTTCTTTTTGTCTCATTCAATGTGATCAAAATGTTGGTGGGGGCACTTGTTGGTAGGAAAGAAAAGATGATAACGATTCCTGGCTGTTCTTTTTCTCAATTTTGTATTACTGAACCTAATTCAGGTCTGACAGGTTTGTTTTACTGATGAGTCCAAGCCTATGATGGGGTGTTTTAAAAAATGAGCAGAGATCTGAAAAGTAGTTCTGAAGAAAAAGTAACATCAATTACACAATATGTTTCTTTTAAATGCTAACTTTTTTTTTAGCTGCTGATTCAAATGGTCCATACAGTCCATAAAATTATCTATTGATATGGATTGAGTGCTCTCTTTTGGGGAAAGTATGTGTTTGCATATTTATGTAGATATGTGCAGATAGGTTAGGAGGAAAATAAGAGTGAAGGTTCACTGTAATTGACTTCTTGGGATAGATGGATCATTGTCAGGCCTGGTGCAAGACAAGTTAGCGTTGGTTACTCTTTTCCCCATTGAGCTAAAGGCTTTCTGTACATTAGCATTTGTTTACCTCCCATTGTCAGTGTGATTTCAAGCTCTCAGATTTTACCCAGATGAAACTATTTTGGTGTGTGGCAGAAGTTTAGGGGCTGTTCCTCAGAGAGAGATCTTCATAACTGAATGCTAACGTAACAGCAGAGGGTGGGATTCTAGGACAAGTTGTCTTCTCCTGAAGTAGGCTCTGTTTCAGCTCCCTTTGGCTTCTCTGGCTATGAAAAGTCAGTTCGGTCCATTTGTTTTGCCATTTTATTATCTATAGCTGAATTGGGGAAGGTTGTCCTGGCAATTAGCATTTTTCAGGTTCTGTTTTGGGGTCCTGTTTCCCAGAGCCTCCAGGTTCAAAACAGTGCCAGTTTTCTAGGTCACTTCTTTCCCAGTGCACGTTTATGTTCTGGATCCAGACAAAGAGATTGTGTTGCATTTTGTTTACTGCCTCTGTGAGACATGCTAGGGCCACCAGTCAATCTGCAGAACATTAGAAGTACCTACTTAATAGAGGCAGAATTTTATTGAGTGAATAATTACATCCTATTACTGCTGAAGTAATCACCTTAGATACAACCGATGCCTCCAGAGGGAGGTATGTTCTTTCCAAAATGCCACCCTGGACAATTCGTTTTACTTCCGTGCAAAGCTCCAGAATCTGTCTGACCATATTGTATTATAGGTTGTCATGTTTTCAGAGGGTGAAATTTATGTTCCATGAAATACGCCATTGCCAAAATTAATAGGTAAATGAACAAAGTGAAACAGACCATTAGAACCATTGTAATATTGCAGTTGCTGGGTTGTGGCACAAAAGCAGAAACTAATGGGTAAACATAATCATATTACAGTGACAGGAGCTATCAATGTATAGTACACAACTGTGGTTACACAATGGAAGGCAGTCGACCATTATGAAATATGATTTAGCAGACAGGCCGGTTGCAGGTAATCTTGCTTAGAACAATTCTTTCCTTGGCTAGTTTGTTTTAGCTGATGGAAAATGATAAATGGCAGCTATTTCTTTCCTACCCTACTGGAGTTTCACTTCAATTTCACTCTGATAATTTTCATAATCCTATTTTTGTATTATTCTGGACCACAATACTGAGATTTTTGTGTTTGCAGAAATGTTCCTGAGGCATGAACAGATTGTTCCTGATTATGCATGGAAATAGGAATTCAGCCAAAGGTCTTCAGAGTAAATGTTCACTCTAACACCTTGAAGTCTTTTTGATGCCCTTGTCTTTATTTCTGCTCTAAAACAATGCTTCATAATTTTAAGTGAACACTCACACAATATCTAATCAAGATAAACAATTCATAGGCTGAACTGTGTTTGTATAACATGATTAAAAAGCTTTGAATAGCTAACATAATCATAACATTCTATTAATGGACAGTTTGAGAGAAGCTACAATATCGAATGATTCAACTAAAAAAATACAAAGCTAAAAGATATGCAGGATCAATTCCATTGGATTCAGTATATTTATACCGATTCAGGAAAGTATGATGGTGGATTAACTCCTTAGTTATTGCATCTTTCATTAAATTCCACATTAGTGTAAAACAAACTACAAAACACAGAAACATTGTAAAAATTCAGGTATGTAGAGAAGCTAACAAGTTCATCCATAGCTTGTTAATGCAGTATTTGCCATCAGAGTCTAAGCACTTCAGCACTGATAGATTTTAAAAGCCAATACTGTGTTCCTGTAATAGAATAGACAGGTATATGCTGCACAACTGAAGTCGAGGGAGGGAGGGAGTGGAGAAGCATCTTTAAGCCTGGTTACTGGAGTGGTGCAATATAAATTAGAATACCATCTCTGGCCATTTTTCAGAGCCAGGAAAGGGACTGATGCAGGAGCTTCTCCAGATCACTGTGCCACTCAAGAGTTTACCCATGCAGGAGGACTTTGTCAGTGGCTGACTAAAATAGATTCAGAGCTGCTTTATTCTGCTAAAGTGGTTCACATAGTTGGAGCACAGGAGAGAGTTGGGTGCTCAACTGTTTAGCTTTCTCTCAGAAGTTTTCACTCCATGCATATGCAAAAAAAATCAGTTACTTTGGTCTTCACTGAGCGACATCTTTTGAGGCAATATGTAGTGGGGAATTGAGTCCTAGTAATCTGTTAAAGGGAAGGCTGAAATGGTTCAGAGCTAGCCTGGGCAACAGCCAGCATTGCTAATTGCATCCTTGGATAGCAGGCCAACCATGGGTTTCTCAACACAGCAAAATAAAACTCTGTAGAAGTACCTGACCTAGTTTTGATCATGGAATTCAATACATGTATTTTAGCATACCTTTCAACAGCATATGATTGTTTCCACTGAACAGTATGTGAATCTGTATAGCTACTGCCACCTGGTACGTTAGTTGTACCTGAGTTTTGACCTGACACTAGTTATTACTGAATGGACACACTTTATTGCTTTCACCTACAGAAAAAACAAGCACAGCCAACTGAGATTGCAAAAACAGAGGTGAGTCTTGAAATTTTAGTCCTGCTTCCATTTATCAAGAGAATGCTGTCTTACTGTTATACCATGCTACTTAATGTGAGAGATTGCTATGATGAGTGTAACCCATGACAAAACAGTGAAAACTTGAATGCGCTAAATGCAGAATTAGGTGACTAGTTGAGTGATAATATATTGCCTAACCTAATGAAAAGACATTACCTTTAAATAATGGACCACATCGTAGATTTAATTATCCCAAGGCAAGGTAGTAGGTGCTTCGTGCAGACAAGGTCAATTACCTTATCCAGAAGAGCCTGTTTGAAGTGTATTATGAATAATTCACAGACCTAGAAATTAGCTTTGAAAAAATGTCCCAGCTATAATGTGGTGAAAGCATTCAATTTCTTTTTTAATGTATTTAAGATAACACCCAAAGGACAATTATGGCTGCTTAACTGTAAGGCTACTTAAATGACAAGAAATGGCAATTGTGTGGTCAAATTCACATTAATGCATTATGCAGAGGGAAGCATCGTCATCATGGCATAATCGTATCAGGCCACAAGAAACTGATTTCAAACCTCATCTTGTAGTTTTAAATGCTGAATGAAATTTGATCAAAGATTGTTTCATTTATTAACCTTTCTCACTAGAGAAGACACAGTTGTTCCTGTACTAGCTTTGTTTATTTTGTTTATTCAGGGCTTTTAGTTCTTTGGCTTTCTGGTGTGAAAACGAAGATCCGGAGCGATTTACTAACTTGTATGATTTTGGAGAGTCTGACAAACCCAAAGGTGGAACCAGAACATTTAATTTTCCATCTTTAATCAGAAGACAAGTCTTCTGCTATAAGCACTAAATTGCACTGTTTCTAAGACAGTATTGTTCCAGTCTAGGACTATTTAGCGTTAGGGTTAAAATGATGACAGTAGCCATGGTAGCAGAATGCATACTCACTTGACATATGGTGACCTTAGGTGTGAATTAGAAACGCAATAAACCTGTAAGTCTGGGGAATAACATGCTCTCTCAGCATATTTTGATTCCACAGGCAAAACAATAACCTTAGCTTTCTGTCTTTGACTTTGCAATAAGAGGTAACGGCCAGGGGAAATCCCTCAGGGGCTGCAGTTTTCTAAGATGCCTGGCAAGAAGATGGCTAATTCATCAGGTACCTCAGTTTAAGTGTCGAAATGTAATAGTGACATTTCATGGCCTTTGAGTTTACCTGCTTTATTTGCTTGAAAGGGAGAGTTCAGCAGAATTTTAGAGGGTGCTATAGAATTGCGTATCTAATGAGGCGTACAGCCGGCCTAGTCCTGTTTCCATTCACGTCAATGTCAAGAATCCCATTTAGTTCAGCAGGAGCAGGCCTGGGATCCTTGGCACTTTCAAAAGATGGCTTGAATGAAGGGGAATAAAAATTTGACACAATGTCCATTTATATAACAAGCTGCTAAAATATGCGATGAAGTAGGAAACTGCCACAAAGAGACAGGAAAGAAAACTTCCATTAAAGCAAACATTCTGAAAAATAGAAAGCATGGGAGTTGAGTTTTCTGGTATTCTCTATCATCCATCTTTTCTCCAAGGATCAATTCTCAAAAAAAAGCTTAAGAATTCCCTTTCTTCCCCCTTCACACAGTCATTGGCCTCCACCCCAGTGGTTTCTGGGAGGACTTGATAAAGACTAATCTGAGCCTAAGAGACTTGCTAGCTGATGTACTTATTTGCATGCATGAATGTGAACAGATGTTTACATAGTAGTGTTAAGTAGGCCAGCTGTTTGGGAGTCATTTATGTATTTTATTTAAAAGTAAAGCTGTACGGTTAAAACCTTTACTTACCATGTGGAAGAGAAAGGAAACCCAAATTCAGACAAAGATATTTCTTCCTGTGTTAGGGGGTTGCTTCCTTTACACACAGCAGTTTTTTGTATCTCTGAATTTACAGCTTAACACAGCCACATCTTACCTGAATCTCTGGGCATCTGCACCTTATCTTGACCAGTTGCATGTAAGTGGAAGAAAATACACAGCACAATGTCAACATAGCCAAATGTCATTTGTCTGAGGGTGAGGGGAGAAAAAAAGCAATACTGAAATGAGGGAAGGGGGGGAAAGTTGTCACTTTTCTTTACAAGAGTTTGCATATTGCTGATTGTTTCTGCAGTCTATTCTGTAATGAAGCATACATGAGGGTAATGTTTGCCTTTGCATTTGTTCTGCTCTTCAGATGTGAGAAAAAGCATAATCCTTAGGAGTGTATTACAGCAGTAAGTGTGTAACGTATTTATTAATTCCTTAATGTAAATCTGAGTGAAAAGCCTTCCGTTATGGAGGTGTACATATGCATGCAGGCATATATGTAGAGATAAGAGGTTGGAGGGACGGGCTCTCGTATACATTTAAAGGTAGTTTGCCCCTCAGGGATTCCCATTTTGTCCAATCTAGGACTGGCTCTAAAATATGAGTCTTGGGTCTGATCTTGTCCATGACTTCGTTTCCTCTGACCTCTGGCCCCCTGGGGCTCCGTGTCTTGAAAAGAAAGCAGGCAAATGATGTAGACAGTCAAATGGAAGTGATTGAACCCAGTTACTTTTTGCATAGCTGTTGGAGAACTCTAATGACTTATATTAATGTATACCTTGCCAAAATCCTACGCCAATCTTAGAGATACTTACCTGCCTCAGTTGTATTGTTTCCACTCAAGCATCACTACGTGAGGGAGATGCCTGCATCTCTCCAAACCAGTAGCAGACAGGATTTGTAGTAGGTTATACTTATCTTGAGAAAGGTACATTCAGTTAAAGGATCCTTACTGTTGGAAGGAAAGATGGTGATGTATGTGATGGTCTTGTAGGATTTTGATTCACAGCCTAGATGCAGCCCACAAGAAGAGTTTGTCTTTCATCAGCTGTGGTGAAAGTGCTAAGGTAGAAAGTTATGTTGTGTGTAAAGATCTTGATTCTTACTTCATGAAGCTTGTAGGTTGACTGAATGGCTCTGATTCTTTCTCTTGCCATTAAATACAGAAGGTACATTGATGTAGTCATCTCAGTTAAGTGCTGAAAATTAGACGAAATGAACGCAAGATTAATTACTCTGAAAATAAGGACTGTAAATTTGTTGGCTGTATAGTCCGTGGGAAGAAAGAAAATGAAAAAAAGTATTCGATATGCTCCTGCAGCCTATGGGATCCTCACAAGTGATGTGGCAGCTGGAGTTCTCTCAATAATCAAGAGCTGTGCTCCAGTACTGCCAAGAAATCAATGAATAAGGCCAGGTCATCTTCTGCTGGATTGGGATAAGATGCCCTGATCTTACCCAGAGGGCAGGAGGTGCTGTCTCTGAAAACTGTTAAGTTTTGCAGCTGACTCTTTGATACTGGGCATACGGTGATACATTTCCCAGATCCACCAAAGTGCCCATCCCCACTCTCCGGTGTGTGTGTACAAGCGTGGTTGGGGAAGGAGTCTGTGTCTCTATGTGGTTCTGTTCAGCGTTTGGAAAAAGAGGAAGGGACTGGTGGCTTCTCATGGTTGCATGGTTGTCATTCTTCTGCAGCCTCTGGCCATTCCAGTATTCACCGCAGTGGTAAAGCTACAGCTGAGTTCTTCCTTCTGCTCCAGGAGCAGAAAACTGTCTCTTGCCCTGAATAATAGTCTCTGTTAGTGACAGTAGAGCTACGGAGCATAGCTGAGCAGTTCATATTCTATCCAGTACAGTCTGTGCATGAATGTACATACACACCCATGTATATATCCTGTTTGCTACAGTTGTATAGGGGGATATACAGGAACCTGAAACCAATTAAATAGCAAAACCTAAATAGAAGATCTATTTGAAAGATGTAAACTAATTGCTAACTGGGTGAAGAAAAAAGAGCTGCAATGATTAAGCTGTTCCACAGAAAAGACGGATTGTTGTCATCCTGACCTTTAAAGTTGGTCAGGATATATCAATAGGAGCATCTTCTGAGTACAGTATTCTATGAATTTTTTCATTTATATTCTCTTGTTTTTCTCCTTACATGCTGGCTTGCAGCCAGTTCATTTCATGGTCTTGCCTATACATATGTTCTGCTACAGCTGCATTTTTCCAAAGTGCCCAATTTCACAGCACTCCAGCCTTCCTTAGGATGACAAATGATGCCCCTGCTGCTCTGACCAACAGAACTGTAATTGCAGCCTGAGACGGGGACAGCTGAACCAACGCCATGCTGCAGTTTGGGTAAAACCTTAAGTTGAAACTTGACTGCATTTGTTTATTGTAGTCGAGTTTCCAATTCCAACACTTAAGGCATTAACTGCTGACATTAATTGTAACATTGAGGAAAGCAGAATTGCTCAGCAGTTGAAAGCAGTGTCAAATCAGCAGTTAGTTATTTACCATTGCTCTGTAATATGTTGTAACACATCGGACTGTAAAGAAGTTTAATGAGTTGCAGTAATGCTTGTAGCCTCTCGGAGATACTGGGATGCAGTTCTATGAGTTGGGTTTTTTTGATGAAGTGCTTAAAACTGGACTCTCTCCACTGCTATGCTGGATGTCCAGATGGGTGTTGTTATGTTAATAGTAAGTACAACTGAGTGTTGTCTTTTGCCGACTAACACGTTTTGGGAGCAAAAAATAAACAATCCAGTTCAATTGGCCCTGTGAGATTTCAGTCCAGTAGGGATGTGACAGAAGTGTAGGAGGAGAGGCTAAGAACATGGCTTTTACTCTGCTTGTCCAAGCTGCCTTGTTGGCTCATAATTAGACTAAGACTCTGAAATGTGCCTGGATTATTCTCTAAGCTCTTTTCTGGGTGTTGGTTTCATTTTTTGGTTGTTTACAATGCTTGTCTTTTAGAGTACAGCAAATATATTACATGCTGTGCACAGGGACTTTTTCAGCTGTTTAGCATAAATTTAAATATACTTTTTTTGCCTTTTTTAAAAAAAGCCAAACCACAAAACTCTGGCTTTTTATATAAAGCTGCATGGGGAATGATATTGGATTTCCCTCTTACCGAAGATGCTCATTTGCCCAATTAATTTTACAGGGAACTTGAGATGTCCACGTCTCATTTTCCGAAGGATTCTTTCCAAAAGAGAAGCACCATCCCAATAATATCTGTGAGTGCTATTATCAGTTTTAAGAAAATCCCCTCATTTATTTAATTAGGGCTTGCAGCTTCAAAGTGATTAACAATGTTATTACCTCTTCTAATTTACGGTCTATTAAGACTGTTTTTCTGTTTTTATTCCAGTCCAGAAATTCAGAATATTTACTGATGATATTTTCTGATTTCTTTTAAGATCAATCTAAGCCATGAAATTCAGTAGTTATTATCAGCCACTTACAGGAACAAGTTAGTGATTACACTTCAAAAAGGCGTTCTGTGGAAATGACTTTGTCCCAATGACTTTCTGATCAGATTCAGTCTGTGTAAATAGATGTTATTATCTGTCAGCCATGCCATATTAACCTGGGAGCTGAAAGACAAGGTGTGTTCTCGTTGCTTCATGAGTCAATGTTGCTAATAAAGAGTCTCTATGTCCAGATCTAGTTTTTATTATTCCTGGAAGCTGCCATCACAAGCACAATGGGAACAAAATTACTCTGTCTTTTGTGGAGGGTTGTCAAATCAGAAGACTGTCCATTTCAGCCACTAGTGACTGTATTGGTGCAATGTGAGCAGGAGGGAAAAAAGTAGTAATAAGGATACTTTTCTCATTATTAATGCTGGTAGTTAAAACTGCATATACAGGAAACAGTTCTGTTGAGTAAGGTAATTCCATTTTTACTCAAGACACTTTTCAAAAATAAAGGGGGGGAGAAGAGCTGTTATTAGTGTATGTAGTTTCTCCCAAAGGACTAAGAAAAGATTGCTTTCCACAGCATGTTTTTCTGTAACTTATCCAGTCTCCTATTAAAAGTCCCAAATGTCCCCATTTTATCTATTTTCTTTTTCTAGTCTATCAGATTACATTTTGCTGTGGACGTGATCCAGCAAACCTTCCATGGGTTCCTGCAAGAATTGGATTAAACCTTGCATTAATTCCACTTGACTTCACTCCAATTGACTTGTGTCCATAAACTTGAGCAACACACTCTGAGTTATGCCCTGGCTTCCAGACTACCATTAGGGCAGGCTGTAGACCTGGATTTTTGTGGACTTTCTTGGTGAAGGGCTCAGGTTGGTAGGCAGGTGAGAGTGCATGAGCCTGGTAGCTGTGCAGAGCTGGGGGCTTTGCTGTACAGCTCCACCGTTACACCACATTGAGTGCACAAGGTGCAAAGTGCTGCAGGTAGGGTCCCTCTGTTACTCTTCATCCATGCTCTATCCCAAGAGCTTGAGCTGTCGCAATGGATCTTTCAAGAGTAAATGGATCAAATATATAATTAATTTTCCTTTTTTACCCCCTTTAAAAATAGATCCTTCAGGCCTTCATTTCAGTCGCTGCATACCTGTAGATGGTGCTTTTACCTGTCCCAGTGACAGCCACAGATTTTGTCTAAGGAATACTTACAACCCAAATCTGTTTCAGAACAGCTTGAAGTGGGGGGCTGGACTAGATGGTCTCCAGAGGTTCCCTCCAGCTTCAACCATTTTTTCCTCCTGTGAACAGCCTGATGTTCAGTGAATGCAAATCAGCACGACTGCCCCAATTTCACTGGAGCCAGATGCATTTATACCAGTTGCCAGATCTGGCCTTTTTTATCCCTGGAAAATAATAGCAAATGAATGAGCTGCAAAGTGTTTCTTCCTGGCAGTCTTGCCTGGGACAGTTGCTCGTAATGTAGTTTTTACAGTTCTGTAAAAGTTGTTGTCTCACTTCAACATTTCCATGAATAATAGTTGAATACTAAGTTTTCTTGTGATGAAATGATTGGTTTATGGTTTGATGCACCATTCATAGTCTTTGACACTTCAGCTATTCCCCTCTGTCCTCTGTGATGTTATTTTTAGGCTCTGAAATTGCTTTCTTCTATGAAAACTTAAATAGCATTTAAGAACAAAAACTGCTGTGATAAACTACTTCTCTCACCTTACAGTAGTTTATAAGGTGCATTAGGTCAGTAGACTCTCCTTACACCATAGCCCTTTCACATCCATTGTAAAACACTTTAAAAAGAAAGCTCCGCAGAAGAGCATATGATCTGTCTAAGCTTACAAACTCACTCATCTCTTCAATGCTTTCCTCCAGTCCATGTGGTATATGGTGATCTAAAACCAGGCCACCTCAACTGGTGAGCTCGTAAGATAACGTGGGTAAGACTTCAGTAAGACGTTGAGATACTGGGCTGTGTTGCTAGCTGCACACAGGGTGGCTGTGAATGTCACTCCTGTTGTCTTCCTCAGCCCTAGAGAGCCACCGAGGAGCACTGGTCTGCTGCAGATGCAGAGAGCACCCAGTTTTAATCACGTATGATCCTTCAGTACCCCATGGCATTTTCACAAGAACTGGAATGACAAGATCTGATTTATCTTCTGTTTATTAATCCATTAATTCAGCACTTGCTACTATTTACTGTCACTAACTATTTTTATACTTCTGTGGAAGAACAGATTAAGAACAAAAGACCATTGTCCTGGGCACTGTATTGAGCCACGGCAGGAGATGACCTTTCAGTGGAAATGGGTGACATTGTACTGGTGAAAGAGGTTGAGAATGAATACATAGGAGCCGAATAAGCGGTGCGAGGGCAACAAATGATGGCATCGTCCTATTGCCATTTTTCTTACTGGCTATACCTATGACATAGGAAGAAAAGTCCAGTCATCTGCTGAGCAGGACCTGCTCCTCTGGCCCAGGCAGGGTCATGCTGGAGCCCACTGTGGCTTATCCACGGTCATTGTTCACTTGCAATTGAATCCAGGCCACTGACGGGTTTCTGGTCCCAGCACAGAGTAAGGATGTGGCAGGATGTGCGTCAATGTCATAGGCCTATGTTAAGGCAATGCAGGACTTGTTTATCTGAATTTACCTGGAGGAATTAGGCTGAACAGAGAAAATGGCAAAGGAAAAGGGGAACGAGGAGAAGGAAAAGAAGTTAAAAGCAAGAAGGACATGTTTGAAATGAAGCTGAGCTGGAGTACAGGAGATAAAGGAAAGCAGATATTTTTTTTGTTTCAACAGAGTAGGATATCGAGTCCATCTTCAGCAAAACTCCTGAGGATTCAAAGCTGATATTTTCTCTGTTTTGTCATTTGTCCCTAAAAGCTGTAATCTTCTCTGCATTTTTGTTTTTTGGTTGGTTTGTTGTTGTTGTTGTTGCTTTTTCTTCCTAACCTGCATGCCGTCAGCTGTTCCCATAGTTTCTGTTGCTGGCTGGAGTCCCACTTGCATCTTTCAGGAAACTTGTCACTTGGCCAGAAATTTATTGAGAAAACAACCCAGCCTGAGCTGGCAGAGGAGAATGCAAGTGCTCATAATATTTTCAGTCTTCTTTGGCCTTCAGCAGAGACATTCATGAGGCATAAAATTTTAGCTTGGATGTAGATTCAATCTTCCTCAGCATATAAAAGTGTTTGGGTCTGAAATCCTTATGCCCATCCTTGAATCTGTCTGTCAAAGGATTGATGATGATTTTGCTTTTACTGAAGCTCTGTTAGTGTGCAATGGCACAACTCTGTCATTGCAGCTCAGCAGTTCTGCTCATTAGCCTCCTGTTAAATCTAGAAGAAGCAAAGGTCCATGTTTACCTTCTTCCTGCTCATTCTCATCTGTGAGAACATCTTAACAACTCCAAAGAATAGAGCACACCGTGATAAGAGCTGCTCCAGTGGGAGATGTAGTTTCTCTGCTTAAGAGAAAGAGATGCAGACAAATGCTGCCGCATATTTTATTTCTTTTCTTTTTTAAGCAATGACTTCAACCTGGGACTCTGTATGAAAGCAGTGCACCTTGGCAGCAAAACTGAGTAATGAGAAAGAAAATGTCAGCTAAGTACTGCCCTTCTTTCCCCTTTTCCTAACCACACTTAACCAAATGATTTTAAAATGAGGGACAGACTTTGTGACTAAGTAACATGTGCCCAGGGAATAGGCCCACTGACATTAGCAGGACTACTTCACTTTCAGATAGCTACTCTGAATAAGGGTTACAGGATCTGACCAGAAATTGAAATCAAATTCAATGTGAATCTTAATAACACTGGCCAGCACCATTGCTACTCAGTACAGAACGGCATCCGTCTTGCTGCAGTGTTTGACCAGCTGTGATTTCCAACGCAGTCATGTTTGTCATCTCTGAAAATCAGCGCAGTGGTATGTGGGTTAGTTTTAAGAAAGAAAAAGGACAATAAAACTGAATTGCACAATTGCCATGGGGAAGGTTTTGAGTAAAAGGGAGGAAAGGTTAGGTGGTCATTATGGCTGTGCTAAAAAGAGAAGAGCCAAGCATAAAACAGGTGTGTGTCCGTATGGAAGCAGAGCAATATGGTACAAAAACAACTGGACGACTTGGTGGCTCACTCAGTGAATAATGTTGAATGGAACCATGTCATTGGGAATTCTCATTTTTTCCCTGGTCCATATTACATATATTCATTTTTTCCAAGATAACCTGATCTTGAGTTAAAAACAGGGGTTTGTGAAGAGCAGAGAGCCTGCTACCTCGGAGGGCGGGTGTTGCTTCCCTTTGGCTGGGGACAAGCCACGAGGCCCTTGCTAGGGCCTGTAAACCATAGAGCAACTTTCTCCCACTGTTAAATCTCAGCAGCCACTTCAAAGAATGGGTAGCACATACGGGTTAATGCAGCACAGCCCAAGTTCACCTCGCTTTGCATTATTAGTGTATGCTCCCAGAGGTGTGAGCTGTCATTTAAACCAATACAGATTCCGAGTCAACACCATAGACCTCTTCGCTGAACAAACAGCCTCTAAGAATATATTAATTTTGTGTTATCCACTAAATATGGAATATTTCTCCAATTTGTCCATAATTTTGTCCAGAATTATTATAAGCACTTTTTCATTGATTTCTCAAAAGTGTATTTTTTTTTCCTGTTAAAAAGGACGAAGGGGAAGAATTTGGTTTTACTTCAATTGAATGTTTAAAATTCTGATAAAAAAGGCTAGAAAAATTTTCCAATGGAAAAAAATCAAGCATGGGAAAACAAGACCTTGGTAAACCCTTACCAAAAAATATTGTTACAGTTTTCCCTTGTTCTTACTCTCTTACCCCCTTCTCCATTTTTTTCAAGAGACTTTTAAACATGGATTAGCTGAGATCATAATTTGTTCTCTGGATAGGCCTCTGAATTTATTCAGGTTGAGATTGCCTCATACATGTGTGTATGTGTGTATATACGGATATATATATAAAAATCTGCTAACTGCTTGTTTCACATAATGTTTGGTGTATCAGGTGACCCATTTGCAGGATTTGATATTGTTGAAGTGGTTAGTGCAAACAGATATTTTGAGTGCAGTAGCAAAGAATTGGCTTTATGAAATTCTACAATCAGTAGTTTTCCAGTTCACACTATCTCTTGATACGTGAATCTTCCCTTATAAGAGAAAATACCATAGATGTAAATTAATCTACATTTTCATCAGCAAGATGTATAGATGTAAGATTTAGCAAATTCAGTTCTGCTTAACTCAGTTTGATTTTGGAGAAAAAACTGAACATGAAGACTGCCAAGAGAATGTTGTTTCAACACAATATGGTTTCAGTGTTTCAACAGACAAATATAAATAAAACGACTTGCTGTGGTGGAGGAAAAAACCTTTAACTGACCTGTTTCAGTAACATGGGTACCCCAAAAGCCTTACCTGTGTTAGGGGTATGTAATTACTGGGTCAGACTTTAGGTTTATACAGCACAGGAGTTTAACAAGGGATCCAGTTTATCTTGGTATATTTCCATCATTAGATTTTTCGTTTGTTGCAATAACAAGAACCACCTGGCAAATGATGCAGACAAATCTTAACAAATATTTTAAATATAATACTGTTAAAAATGCATAGCTTTGCTTTAACTCATGCTGTATAAACATAAAAGCCAACGCTAAGACTTTCTGCCTATATAAAGGTAAACCGAGTCCACAGAAGTTGCTTGGGAATTATATACATAGTAATTTAGTCCTAAATGCTGTTGGAATACGCTGCTTCTCCCCCTGCTCCAGCTTCTGAGTGCCTATGCAAATAATTTTTGAAAAAAATCTCTGCCATTTAAAACATGAGCAAGCCTAAAACCTTTAAAAATAACTTGTATTGCTAGCAATGTCAATGCCTTCTAATACAGAAAATGAGAGCTGTCAGTACAAGGGAGATTTAAGAGGACAGTCATTTTCTTGTAAGCTGATAGAGGGATACCGAATATGTGTTCAGCCATTCTTGTCACTAGAAGAGCCAGATACGCATTGCAGGTGAATTTGATCTCAATCTGCATCTCCTTCTAAAGATCACTGGAAACAACCTCCATGTGTCTGCTGTTCTCTTCATAGTTCTCAGCCTCTGTGCTTGTGAACTGTACAGTCCATGCCAGCCTTGCTTCTGCTGAAACAGATTTCATACAGAGAACTAATAACGAGTAGTTTAGTTAAGTGCATTGATAGAGCAGGTACCAGAGATCTGCTGAAGAACTGATATCTGAAAGGAGCTTACTCTCTCTGCTTTGCTGGATGGAGAAAAACTGAGTTCTTGTCCATGTGTTTCAGTATTGTATATGCCAGGGTTTCCAAAGTCTTATTTGGCTATTCAGATACATACGCGCAGTAGCTGTTGAATAGACCAGTAGACCACAAAGGCCTGGCCTATGGAAACAGGGAGAGGGAAACGCCAAAGTCATCAACGGAAGATGAGACCTCTTATTCTTTCCTTTCAGAAGACCTGTGCCAACCGTACTTTCTGCAGCCTGTGCCTGGCAGTGTGAACGAGTAGCAGTACTTGGTTTGATACAAAATACTGCCTGCCTGCTCAGTTCTTTTAATCAATAACATATTAAATTATAGTAAAAACAGTGATGTAAATATCACAGCTGTTTGTAGATGCTCCCAGACAGCATCATCACAGAAAGGGTTATTGTCCTCTGCAGGAAACAAAAAAATTTTGCCTTTTTTGAGGATTTTGTTATCAAAATTAAAACCTTCCAAAGGCAGTTTGAGCAGTACAGGAAGAAATCCCTTGAAAGAAACTGGTCTCTGTTCTTTTACTGGTGAATTCAGTCACTTGGGGCTTATTTGCTTTGCTTGGTTTAGGATTTTTTTCATACATATTCTCCTTCAGAGCCATAGTATGGAGTTCAAAGACAACCTTAATAAATTTATTATAGTGGATTTTTTTTGAGTTCTAAATAGACAAAACCACATGGAAAATAATACTTTTATTTGTGCAGTAGGCTTTTGACTACCTTTTTTGACTAAATAATGTGTCACTAGATACAACGTAAGCACAGAATGAAGAATTGGTAGCACTTCTTATTAAATTGACTTTTTAGCTTAGAAATTTTAAAGTGGAATTCTACTCACCTATGTAACCATTAGTTTATGGGGCCATGTTAAATCCTTGATTAACATCATTAACTTAGTCTGTGGCTTCACCACAGAAAGGAAATTAATTCATTTTGAGGTGGTGCTGAATTGATAATGCTTTGAAAAAATGGTAATACTATGATTACAGAAGTGCAGAAGATATTGCAACAAATCTACAGGCTTAGAAGAAAGAATCTTAATCAACACCTCTTGGCCAAACTCAATCTCAGTGCAAAGCATCCACCAGCTCTGCCAAGATATAACGGTTTAAACTTTCTGGAAAGAACTCAGGGATAGATTGATTGGAGTTGCTAGTGAAATATTGCATTACTTCAGCATTATATGACATAAAATATATGTTTCAGTAATTCCTAAACACTTTGGACATTGCTGAAGTAGATTTAAGAGCTTTGCTGAATAGCTCTGTGATTACTCGTGTTAAAATTTAAGCATGTGGAAAAGAGTTTTGAAGATTCATGCATAATTTTCCTTAATACTACAATTGATTTCTAAGGGACTAGTTAGGGAGAAAAATTTACTCATGTTGAGTAAAGGGTGGCAGAACTCTGCCTAATACATAGAATTTTTGAAAAGACACTGGTTTTTTATAGTCTGTTCCCTTGACAATCTAAAATTGTTCCTTATAATGTTGAATGCTCTGGTTTTTAGCACTGTATTTAATTTAGTTGTAAATGACTCAAACTGTGGTGCTTCTACCACTTCCCCAGTCTATATCATAAATCTGAATGTGTATGTGTTTGCTTGGTATTGCTCAATAAAACAAATAACAACAGATCTGAAAAAGACATCAGAAAACTACTCATACTTAATTCCTGTGAATGATTGCTTATTTCACTCTTATGTTTAAGTATATAATGATTTCTGCCAAAAGAATATGTGACACAGGTTGAATTTGATTAATGAATACCATTATTTGCTGATGGCCTGAAGGATTTATCTTTATCTAAATATTTTTTCCAGAATGGGTACTTTAAAAATTAGATTAAGCACTTCTGTATAATATCTATTTCAACTCCTAGACAAATCACCCTTTTATTCAATTAACATTACTATTCCAAGCTTTACCAAGTAATTTCCCAATAATATAGTATAGACCTGTTTCACTGGCTGCAGCAATCAATTTCTGCAGGAAAATCAGCTGAAAAAAAAGAAGGAAAACATAAATGTGTTGACAATAATATGACACCTAAAATGAATGTGCATGTTTTTGTAAGATTGAATACTTAGATGTTCTTGAATTGTGTTTTTCTAATGAGTACCACTGGGTATTGGTCAAACTCATCATGTCTTAATTGTTGGTGTCATGAGAATGGAGTTACTCTTCCTATTTTTTATTTTCCTTTTTTCATGAATTTACAGTTCAGCAGTCTAAGCTTAGAAGGAAAACAAATACAAATTAATTTTGCCAAGTGATTCTAAAACTCATTTTAATTAGTCTCTTACACTCTACAGTTAACCTTGATTGCATTTCATATTTTAGACTTTCTTGCTTTGTATAATGAGGAATACTCCCAACTAATAATGTTAGTAAAGCAGAAGAATAAATTGATACGTTTTTCTACATTAGCAGTGCAGTTTATTTCTCCAAGCTCCTTTGATCAAAAAGTCTCGATATGTCAATTTTGCTAAATTTTGCCATCTACCTGTATGTGTAACTGATTACATTTCTTGATTTAAGGATTAAGAAGTCAATGAAAAAGTTATCTGAGCTGGAAGACAAAGTCAATCTTAGCAAAATGTTAATCCATGGATTTCATTACAGCTGAATCTGCTTACTGTATCTGACTATTAATATTTAATGCTTGAGGTATAACGGATTATGAAATTTAAACAAAAACTATCTTGGTTTATATAAATACATAGATCTTAGAGCTCCTGTAGGTAGAAAATAACTTCAGAGAGACAAGTTAATTCCCAAGTACGGAAATCTTTTTCCCAACTTAAGTCCTACCTGAATCCTTAATCTAGGATGTTTTAATATCTTATGGAGCTTTGCATTTGCACATTCCACCCTTGGAGAGCACATTAAAATCCCTAGTCCTGCTCCCTTAGAAACCAATACAAATTTTGGTCTTAGTTTTGAGGGGAACTGTATTAAGCCCATAGTAGTAGGGTAGTTTGTGTGTTATTTCTGAAGATTTTTACTCTTTATATATGGGTCTTAAGGTAAAAAATCCTGATCTAAGAGCTAGAGTCTCCTTCGTAAACGGGTAGACTCTGCAAGAGGTCCTTGGCCAATACTGGGTGGTTCAAGACAGCTGTGCAGTGTGAGTCGTGGCAGGAGAGTTGTTTTCAGACTCCTTCAGTGATCAGATCTCCCTTCTAGCGTCACACAAAAATACTGGACACAGCTAGTGCAGACAGTGGTGTTGGGTTCGCACGTCAAAAGTCTTTGCAGCTGAAATGCGCCAGGTTCTCCTGGGTGATTGGCACGTGAGTCCTATGGGGAAAACATCTGCTCCTCAAACCAAACAGGATTACCATAGAGCTGTTGGTTTCTCGACGTGTATTCCATAAAATGGAACTTGGGCAAAGTTTATGGTTTGTTACTTCGTCTGTAGTTCGCATCTTTTCTTTCCGTATTATTTAACATGTCCACCTCCATTCTTTTTTTCATTCTCAGGAGAATCCAATTTGCTTATCAAGTTCTCTTTCTCTCTCTTTTTCTCTTTTCTCTTTTTTTCCCCCTCTTTTTCCCTTTCATCCAGATGGAATGCCATTTGCTTGGTGGGTTGGCCGTGCCAATGAAAAGCATCTTTACTGGGGAGGATCTCTTCCGGGCATTCAACAGTGTGCATGTGGACTGGAAGAAAGTTGTCTGGATATGAGATATTTTTGCAACTGTGACGCAGATAGAGAAGAATGGTAATAATTTTAATGTGTATAGTAGTGTCTGTATGAGAGCTGGGGATAGAAAGTAGGGCAAGAAGTCTTAAATTTTTTCCTGATTCACAGCTCAGAAAGCTTGAATGACTTGAGTATGATCAAATGAGAATGAAAGTCAAATTAGAATCTGTCCTTTTGATTTCATCTTAAATTTCTTATTTGAACCAAAGACAAGATATCTGGCTTAAGCAGGTTGCTGGGATGGGTTGTCTTCAAAAAATATTTGTTGTTGAATGCCAAATCCAGTCATTTTATTTGTTTAAAAATTTGCATTGGTTCAATTGGAGCATTGCATGAATAAAGGCTCTAGGAGGTTGGTGCATGGGTATATATCAGAGCAGAAGATTCAGGCATAGACAGAGAAATCCAGGTACAGACAGCTAAAGAACAAGAAACCTGTACTATCAAAACCACTTGTCTTTTTCTTATGAAACATTATATCTGTATGTGCCTTTACTTTCTTTTACATTGGGTCCAAAGCTTTTTAAAGTCACTGGAAAGACTTTCTTTGGCTTCTATAGGTTTTGGTTCCATCTCCATAGGAAGTTTTAGACTTGCAGCATGAACATTCAAAGCCTTCCTCGGGCTTGGACCTTTGTGGTGCCCCAATGCCTCATGAATTTGCAAAGGCCATCTTCATAACCTTCTCATATTCTCTGCAGCTTCAGAGACTCTCCAGCAGCTGAGAGCTAGTTGGTGAACTTTCCAATTAATTCCATATTTGTGTATGGAATGCCAGATGAGTGTTGCTGAAAGTACAACTAGAAACACCGTGAAAATACATGTGAAAATTCTGCTTCACCCTCACTCCCTTTTGGACCACTCACTGATAGGAGCTGCTGCCCTTTCTCTAAAAAAAAAGAGATTTTAACCTCAAGTAGTTCAGAAATTACAAATAATGGAAGTAGACAAGAAATGTCTTGCTGTAATAGGATACTGTGTTTGAAATAGTGTCTGAATTATCCCTGTGAAACCTTCACTTAAAAGAGAATGAGTAGAAAGGAACTGTAAGGGGTCTTGAAACAAAAAATAATAATTCAGAAATGACTTGTCACTGTAAGTGTTAGGCTTTTTTGGTTGCTCAATTTCCAGACAGTGTGATTATTCGCTTGGACCCTTTATATCCCTGGGGTCACTATTCACTTTCAAAAATCATAGCTGCAAGGGGATTTCTTCAGGAAGATCTTTATGTAAATGTTCGGTTATGAATGTGATTTGTATAGATTTGTACAGAAGGGCCTGGCTGTGCATGTTAGTCTATCTTTTCTTTAATGTTTGGTTATCGGATGCACTTTGGTGAGGTTTGTACATGAGCATCAAAACCATCTGTCTTTACTGGTGCTTGGCTCTTTTCATAATCCACATTTTGCTTTTTGGTGAGCTAGTACACAAGCAGAGCAGGGTGTGTTACACTGGCAGAGCATTGGGCTTGTAGTCTGAGATTGCAGGACAATGCACCACTAGGATGTACAAACCAATACAAGGTGAAAGCTAAATGCAGTTTTATAATGTTTCGGCTAAGTCTCCTAAGGAAATGAGACCTAAGCGAGTTATGCTGTGGGTGTTTATCTCCATTTCCCCCCCATACCCAGTGATTTTGAACAAGCAGACACATTTCAAACATCTTTAGCAGAGAAGGAGAAATCTCAAAAGTATTAGAAATTATACATTCAATGAAAATTTATGCCAGGCTGAGGGGAAAAAGCCAATTAAAACCCACAAGAAGGAAGTTAAGGAAGCGTACATTTTTATTAGATTTTGGAAAACCCTCGTGGGAGAGACATGTTGGAAATCATGCTTCATTAGCTTGGCAGCTCACAGAGCTACTTGTTTCTCCTAATTTCATTATAATAACAGGATATGCATAGAAGTTTCCTCAGCTAAACTGCCTACTGTTTATTGGTTTGGGGGTTCAGGTGTTTTGTTTCGGTTTTTAATCCATTTGAAATTTGGACTTTGGTAGTATTCTAAATTGCAGGTTGCCTTTTTAAAAGCTAACACCCCCCCGACCTTTACAAAGAGTTTCTAAACATAAGAAATTTCATGCCTCTTGAAGATTGCTTTTGTGTTTCTCTGCTAGAACACTGACCCCCTGATACATAATGAGCATTTGAATCTGAAACCTGCTGAGAGCTGAACTGTGACTTTAACCTGCTATACATTATAGTGGAAGGAGCAAGACAGCAGTAGATGCATTTATTTGCCTTAGCATGAAATAAAATGGGTGCTGTAGAGTGGAAAACCAGAAAATCATTTTTGCTCCTTATAGATAAATCAGGCTGCTCACTGCAGCTTCGAGGTAGGAACTCACCAGAATAGCTGGAGCATCCTTCTGAAGTGGAGACTGGCTTAGGATTTTGCTTTGCTTTGGTTTCCAAAGACTAAGGCTTACGTGCAGAAGAAGCTACTAATTTATCAGACCAGCAAAAGAAATGGAAAACAAGAGAAAACAGACCTGAAAAAAGTCCTGAGCCAGGTGTTTGGCAGCACACAATATGCACTTCTAGGCATGATGACTTTTAAATGATATCTAAGCAGACACCTGAGCCAGCTGCTATTTCTGGGCTCTTACTTGACACCAAGTTAGCCCGCCTGGAGTTATGCTGGCCAGATGAACAGGAATATAATTGGTTGCATGCTACAGGGGGAAGGCTTTTGTATTTTTCACCTTTCTTTTTAGTAAAGCATTGAAAAGTCTCTTTTTCCATCCAGCTCCTTACCATACTTCCAAACTCAGCAGTACGATGACAGCTAATTCTGTCAATGCAAAACAGTGGAACAGCTTCATGGTATTTGCTGGAGAATGGGAGGAGACCTCTGCTGAGGGAGCAGAGGCATAAGTTGTCACCCTAACCCAAGCAGGGGTCTGGAAAGGTGTTAAACATGGCTTGACTGTAGTTTATGCATGCCACCAAAAAAAGAGATTCTTGTCTGTTGAAAGCTCTTGCTAGTGGGTGGGAGCATTCATGGAAATCCAGTGGCTGCAAGCTGAAGCTAAATCTAGTTCAGAAAATGTTTTCTTTCTCTCTCTTCCCCTTCCCCAACACTGAGAATAGATAACTGTTGGGACAAGTTATGTATAGATGAGACGGATTTGCGATTGTCTTTCAAAGCTATGCCCGTCTCAAACAGAAGGTGCATTCTTGATGCAGGCATTATTGGGGAAAAGTATTAGACTGATCTAAAGAATAAAGCATTTCTGAAATACAGACAATGTTGTGTTATCTTAAGTCCATTCTAGAGATCCTCTGGATCCTTAAATACCTCTCCCATGTTGTCTTTCATCTCAAGCAAAGTTCTCTTGCCTTGGCAATGAAAGACTTGCTGCTCACTAAACCTTTCATTTACATGGGAGGAACCTCTTTCATGCCATGCTGGTGCATGACTGTCCTGAAGTCCATTTGCTACTTTGGTCTCTCTGGAATCCCTTTTCCACTTCAAATGCAAACACTTGATTGAAGCCAGTCATCAAACCAAACCTACTTCTTACTGACTGCATTCATGTGGAAACCTTGTGAATTTGGAGAACTTTACAGCTTTTTATTTTGTACAGAAAGAGCAGCATCTCTGGAAGTCATTTTGTACAGGAAGCTCAGGCACCTCAGCAGAGTCTGGTGGACAGTGTTGATTCCAACCAGTAGCTGATTGCGATCTTGTATTTCTATTCTCCAGTCTTACTATTCAAATTATAGGAGTATCCTCTTCTTTTATTTTCCCGAACAACGTTTTTCTGGGGAACTAAGCCTTTGAGTCTTCCCATTTCCAAAGTAACATGCATTTACGTCTTTACCACGCCTTTGGGGTACTGCAAGCAACAAGGAAACCACAGGAGATGAAAAGAAGGCAGGGGAGGGAAAGGGAAAGGGGATATTACTATTGTCAGACCCACTCTGGCTCCCAGAGATACATTGAGTATATCCAGCTCTGTTTGAGGAGGAGCAAGGCCACGTGGAAGCGAATGAAGTGCTCTTTGGACAAGCTATATTTGTGCAAAGCTGTGCCAGAGCCAAGATGCTAAAACTGGAAGGGCTGAGGAGAGCAGGGCAGAGAAACCCAGCTGCTGACGAGCCCAAATTTGACAGGATTTGTTTGCTCAGCCACCATCCTGCACTGAATCTGTTCCCCCAGAAGCAGGGCAGGCAACTCCACAGAGCCTGTGAGCTCATAAATAAACCCTGCCGGAGGTGACCTGGCCTGTATAGAGCTGTCTTGGATATCTGCCTTCATGACTGCATTTGTCAACAAACTAGAAAAGCTGCCTGCAGAGAGCTGACTGTAGCAGGCCCCTGAGGTGTCAGGAATCAGTTCATTACTATCATTACCAAACTCTTTCTCTGTACCTCTTCTCTAATTCAGCAAAATATAGCCACTGCATCTTGCCTTCAACTAGCAGGTATGTCCCCTTCTGCTGTTGTTTTTTTTATTTATTCTGACTCTACGTTATTGTACCCAGTAAAGTGTTTTTGGATGCATCTGGTGGGTAAGATAGCAATTAAAATGTATTCCTTTGGATTATTAATGTTATGTCCTGTGCAGGGCTCAAAACTTTTTCTGATAGAAGACTGTTTCACTGGCCTGTTCCTCATGCAGTTCACTGACATCTGATGATGATAGTATTCTTTTCCCCAAACGTACTGTATTCATGAAAATCTGGACTGAATATCTGAGCAACTGAGGCTCAGACCCCACCAGATTTTTCATTAATGTACAAGAAGAAAACATACCAATAGGGGGTCATACAAGAAGAAATTATATTTAATGGTACCACTGCTCTACCATCTGTTAGAAAAAATATGGAAACAGCTACCTAGAGATTACCAGTTTATGGTGGCTTACACTCTTAGGATACCAAAGAGTGAGATTTTTTTGAACATGCTTTTATTGGTAGCCAGGAAGAAGAAAATTTGTCTCATAATGTTACTATCAAAATAGTTATTTGTCATTTGCAGGTAAGACTACCTGTGCTACATCTTGAATTATCCAGCTGCTGCACTATCACCTTTAGCATTGCTGCACTTGTAGGGAAATTTTTTTTCTTTTTTTCCTTCGGCCCCTCCCCCCATACACAGAGCATTTGTTTGATGTGTAACATGCCTCATAGCTTATTGAGGAAGTCCTTTGAGTAGATAGACATTAATCTTCAGACATGGATAAATAGATAACATCCAACTGTATTTAATACCCATAACTAAAAATATTTCAGTGATTTAATTTAAAGGGCATTATTGGATTTGTTTTGGTTTTGCTTGTGGGAAGTACAAACTGATACTACCCTTTATGCAAAGAGCTCAGAGAAACATATGTTTGTTGAGGGTGCTTTCCACCCTCTGAAAAACATTCAGATTTTCACCTGAATTTGTGCCAAACTGAGTGCCAAGTCAGGTAAGCAGAAGGTCTACTTCCCAAGTTTATTCATTTATTTGTAGCATTTTCTGCGTGTACAGGACTCCTTTCAGGAAAAGGATAAAACCTGCTTTGATTTTTCTGAAATCAGTACTTAACTTACATTCCTAGCCAAGGTGCATCACCCCCCAGGACCCTCCTGCAGGCAGGACCACCCGTAGTTCTCAATGCTGAGAAGCAGGGCATAGCATGGTACGAAAGGCATGCTCAGTGGAAGTGGTCACGGAGTGATATGTGAAACCCACTAAGAGAAATAAAGTAGTGCTTTTGGCTAACACGAGAAGTAGCTGTGGAAAACCAAATACAATCTGGTTTTAAAAGTATGTGAACTGCTAAATTAAAATACATATAAGTAAAAACTAGTTCTGGGAACAAATACAAAAATATTGACTCTAACAAGGTTTTATTTTAGTTTAAAAGACAAAATCATGTATGTGCACAACATAGTGCAGATGCTTTCCATCAGAAAACAGCGCTTTTTATTTGAAAACTGTAGTACATTAAAAGTGATCCCCAAGCCCCCTTCAGGCAAAATTCCAAATGTTTTGTCCAAACCCTGGAATATTTGTATTTTGCAGTGCCACAGCAGCGCCTCCAGGAAATTATTGTACAGGTACATGAAGCTCTTTTGCTCCTGTCTGAGGCATAATACACCATATTTAAGGGGCTGCCATGGTGTACCATGTAAAGAGAAGAGGAATCGTGATGTGTTATAAGAAATGGAGTCTGAAATAAGTTCAACTTAAAGAATACCAGGAATTTAAGTTGCTCAAACTTTAGCTCCCATGAGGGTCTGCATAATGTCTTCAAATCTCTTTTCTGCTTTTCTTAGCTGAAACATCCTAGGTGTTGACTTTTCACCAAAATCATGAATTCCCACCATGAAATAATAATAATAAACTGCAAGAATAGGTACGTTGTTCCTGTCATTAACACATTCTCTAAAGTGCAGAACGTTTTTCTGATAGGTTTTATTTCAGTGTCTGCTTGTATGAGAATACATATCCTTACACAAGTCCTTTTTTTTCCATGTGTGAGAGAATAAAATGCATAAAATGTGCTGTTTGAGCTTCAAGAGAAACTTGATTGAGTTTTCAAGGCATTAACATAAAAGTGAAGATTTTTATTAGTTCTAGAATATTTTTCTTTCTCAAAGTTGAGCTATGCTACTAAAGTTCTCTGTGACACTGGCATATAACTAGTAAAAACTCAGAATCATAAAATTCGATATAAAAGAACTTCATGCAATATAACAGAATATCTAATAAGCAATGCAGTTTTCAGAGATGTGGAATAGATATCTTTAAAATGTCACCATTTCATTTTTTTTGCAGATATCTTCACTGGTAGCTGTAGGAAGATACTGATTTTTATTTTAATGCTGATCATAGCTAGTCAAAAGACTGCACTATTTTTTGAATAAAAATAAATTTGCAGGAAACCTCCCTAAATATTTTGTGATTTTTTTTTAATTTCATTTTTTAAAAAGTAAATGCCAGCTTAGTTATTCATGGATATATTACATATTTTATATCCTCTTCCTGTGCATCTTTCTGCTTTTCTTGCATTCATTCTGCCTGCTCTTCTTCCTCCCATCCACTGAAACACCTTATTTAATTATCTTCCTAAGAAATACTCAAATAGTTCAGCTGTTGTTACAACTGTTCCATAATCTGTTGAGAGCATTTACACTAACATTCAAAGATTGATACAATAAGCTAGATGAGTATGCTGCTGAGAGACCTCTGTGAAGAGATTTGGAGACCATGTATTTTTGATTCATACATGGTATTTTTCCTTCTGAGTCTGTATTGAAGGCATCACTCTGCCTCGTGCCTGGGAATTTCATCTTGCTGCACTTTGTCTGTAATTATCTGCATGTCAGACACCCACTGAAGCAAGAAAAAAATGTTAGGGTCAGATAGAGTACCTCTCCTTTTCCCCTTGGGATTATGAGACAATTAACTGTGCTGCATGCAATTAGAAACAATGAAAAATAAATGAAATGTATGCAGCCTTTATAAAAAAGATCAAAATATCCCTTCTATTTTTTCTAACATTAATCAGAGTAGAGCATTTAGCCAAGCAAACATCTGAGGTTGTGTGTCAGAGCACAGCCACGGTGTTCATCCTGATTATTATTTCTTCGCTGAACTCCTGTGTCCCTTCCCACAGCTGGAACTATAATGAGAGGTAATTTTGTGGAAGGTGGCATTACGAGCAGCATGTAGGTAGTCTGGGATCCTGCCTGGGACGTCGGACTGCTTGGCAGTTGCATCGCTCAAAAAGTGATACCTTTTTCCTGAGGCTTTGTGTCATACCTGCCTGAAAGAGCAGTGGGTGTAAATTTAGGTTTATTGGCATTTTGGATCCGGTCATTGTTGCCATCCCCATGCGCAGCATGCAGTCTTTCACCTCTGAGCATACAGGTGAGTTGAGTCCAGACCCTGCATGCAGGTTGCTGGGCCATGGAGAGGTAGGGAGCCTTTTCTCCAAAACGACAGATTCAGCTCCGTGAAGGATGCTCTGCCAGGCTTATGTGCCCAGATGCACAGCAGACCTCAACCCTGAGAAAAGGAGCTAGGGGAAAAAAACCTCATCACTGTGGAGACAAGATACGGTAGCGCTCGCCTCTCTATAGTCAATCGATAGAGAAATACCTCAAGAGGGCAGTTTGGCTCTCGTAAGGTCAGGGCTGGATGCCTGAGGGACTCAGTTCAGTTCATGAAGTACAGCGGGATGAACGCACATCTGTATACTCTGCCAGAGTCAAAGCCACTGAATCAGCTTAGGGACCCCAGGGCTGCCATGAAACGCTGTGCTGCATTTTGAGGACAACAATTTGCCCAGCACACTCAGAGTAAAAACAAAGAAATGATCCTTTAGGAATCTTTCTCTCTTTTTTTCTTCCTTTCTAACAACTGTGTGTAAGTTAGTCACAGCTGAAGAATAAGCCCAGCTGATGCAAACAAGAGACTGTAGTTCGACAATGCAGTAAATCAGCCTTCAGTATTTCAGTTGCTGAACCAAAATTTCCACAGGCACGTAATGCAAAAAGGCTGATTCAGTCCAAATTCACTCTGCCCATCCAACCGTCTTCGCGGTGTGCTGAGTCAGTTGTGTACCAGCCATCTTGAAGCTGGATTAGGTATTGTCTGGCTGCCCCGTGCTAACAGCATGCTGGATCAGGTATCGCGTGTCCTCTTGCTGCTCGGATAAAGCATAAAGCCAGCAAAAATGCCATTATCTGTCTCCAGCTAACTTAACAGAAATGCAAACTTGGACTTATACCTGATCCACATCAAATTCATCCTGCTAAGGATACTGAGCACAGCCCGGTTTACATTAATGCACGTCAGGCAGAATGGCAGCACTGCCTCAGCTTCGCAATCGTTCTGCACAGCAGAAACAGTCACCATCCTTAGCAGACAGTATCACGTATCCAGCTACAGTGTCTTCAGTGGTCAGTATTATGTATGAGCATAAAGCATACATGCGCACGTACGTATCTTAAGCAGTGCGTACTGGTCGCAATTCTTCTAGGTAATTCTGCAAAAGACCTTTCATCTTTAAGTAAGCATCTTTCAAATATTGCTTTGCAGAAGGAATGCTGGGGATTTTGTCTGTGGTTAATCTGTCTCTTTCTGTTTGTTTATTATAATCCAGGACAAATGATACCGGCCTTCTTGCTTTCAAAGACCATTTGCCTGTAACTCAGATAGTGATCACTGACACAAACAGATCAAATTCTGAGGCTGCTTGGAAAATCGGCCCTTTGCGTTGCTATGGAGACAGTAAGTACTAGCTCTTCTCAATTTCCATAGGTACAGAATGTTCCCTCTTTCGTTTTGTTGTGTTTTGTTGGTTTTTTGGTTTTTTAAATATATTTATCTGAGGAAAGGTGACTTCACACGTGCAGCTCGCAGCTGCTGTCCTGTGCAAATTAACTATAGAGAAGGGGGTTGTGTTTGCAGGGCAGTTCTGGAACGCCGCTTCCTTCAACACGGAGGCCGCCTACCTGCACTTCCCCACCTTCCATGCTGAGGTCAGCGCAGACATCTCCTTCTTCTTCAAAACTACTGCCATCTCCGGGGTGTTCTTGGAAAACCTTGGGATTAAAGACTTCATACGAGTTGAAATAAGCTGTAAGTTTCACTGCTGAGAAATCTAGGTGTATTTGCCCAAGTTGACATGTGCAGGGAAGTGGGACGGACAGTTTTTCTTCTGTCTTGAGGCAGTTGGAGGTGCCTGAAGAGGATAAGATAGAGACATAAGGACTCATTAATCTAGACTTATCTTCCTCTCCTGTCAGAGTTTCCCTGTATAGCCTTGGTCATTATACTTAATCTTGTTATGGCTAGGTTTATCTTTCTTAGACAGGTGACTGAGTTTACTTTTTCAACACTTTTTTGTTTTTGCTCTTTAGAGAAAAAGCTGCTGGTTAGATGTACCTGTAGACCTGTAATTTAAGTTGAAAATTGAAAAATTTAATACAACCGCTCTGATGGTTACTTTTATTTATGTATCAGCAACATATCCAGTCTGATAGAGCCCTAGTGTTTCAGAGGAACTCAGTGCATATGGTACAGCAAGAGGTGAGAGTCTATGAAGGGCAGGATGCTAATGCAAGATAAGTCGGTCACAGTTGTAATGGGCCTTGAATACTTCAAAATGTAGTAAGTGACTGCAGTATAACTGCTACTCAGTATGTAAAGGAGAGTAGCAAGGAACTTAATTAGTGAGGTTTTGTCTCACTCCTGTTCTGATGACTTCGAATATTTATTAGTGACAAAAGATTAATGTGGCTTTGACATGAAATATGACTTCTGTATTCCAAGTTCTGTCAAGCTTAGGAAAAACAAACTGAGTGTTATGCATTTGATAATATGCTTATAATAACCCCAACATAAAATTTAATAAAACAGGGCCCCAAGGCCCTTCGATTCATTAAACCAATGGTAAATGTCATGGTGCATTATCACAAGGTAATGAGGTATGATTTAGTGTTAATTGCACATCAAAGTCCAATTTGCTTGTACTTCAGTGTACTGCATTTCATTCTCAAGGATATAGAAGTAAAAATGGCATTTTGATATCAAATATAGCAAATACTGTAAGCGACTAAGAGGATTGTTTAGTGAAAGCTTTTGTATGTGTGTTAAATCCATGCTCCTAGAGAAATGAGTTACTTAAAAGTTTGGGGAAAGTCTTGTCTTTTAAACTCAGATTTCTCATTAGTAGTTCGATGTTGTGTTTCTTGCTGCCAGATGGAATTTGCAGCCTAAAGGCCTCGTATCAAGGAAGCTCCACAGACCACCTGCTTCGAAGGGAATCGGCCTTTTAGCAGATGCAGGGGCTCAGAATAGATCTTTGCTATCCCCATAGAGTGTTTCCTATCTTAACTGTCTAAGAAGCAGCTTCCAAAACCAGACCTATCCAATTTGTTGGGCTTGAAGTAACAGGTTTTTATGAATTTTCAATCCACAGCCTTCTGGTTGTGGGGTCTGTTGTCCTGGTTCTTGGTCTTTCTGGTGTAGTTAGCATTTTAGGAAGAGGAAAAATAACCAGTAACAAGAACATTAAAAAGTTTTGGCCCTTTCAGGCTTCCAGCAGAGCAAGATGGACTCCTTTATGTGGCTGTTGTTTTTCAATTATCATTCTGTTTCTAGGAGCCTTACTATCTCTGGACATGTGTTAGATATGCCTCTTTAGTTTAGGATCACCAATGAACTAGTTTTGCTCATCTGTTTTTCCTTGCTTCTTGGGTCAGGCTTATTCAGGCAAACAAATGCTTGTAGGATTCTCTCCTACCATATGCAGCCAAGTTCTATAATTGTTAAGTACACACATTCTGAAAGATTTAGTCAGAAAAAGCTCCTTCATCCTTTCTCCCTTCCTAGCATTATTTGTCCAAAATCTTTTGCTACCATTGTGTGACTTTTGTAGAGCATTTGGCACTTTTACTTCAAAAAGAGAACTACTATTTCTAGAGCACTGTAATTGTTATAGCAAAAAAAAAGATGGGTACCCATGGCCAAGAATAATTACAGCAGAGATCAAACAGTGAGGCTGCAGGCTTAGATTTATGTATAAGCTGCTGTGTAGGAGATGGGAGGTAAATGATGCTGTACTATTTGCCGACATAAAAGTTAATGGACCCTATATTTATGTAAGATTTCTTGATGTCAAAACCACGATTTAATTCAAACCTTCACTTCCTCTTCACATCTGTTTATCTGTTCCAGCCCCCAAAGAGATCACGTTCTCCATAGATGTTGGGAATGGCCCCACAGAAGCCACCGTGCAGTCTCCCACACCCCTGAATGACAACCAGTGGCACTATGTCCGAGCGGAGAGGAACCTCAAGCAAACCTCTCTCCAGGTGGACAGCCTCCCCAAGAAGGTTCTGGAGGCACCTGCTGAGGGACACTTCCGCTTGCAGCTCAACAGCCAGTTATTTGTAGGTAGGGACCATTTAAGGGTTCCTGTAGATATGTACAATATTTATATGTCCATACCTTGGTAATGCTATTGTTTCACCATTGAGCTTGCATATGGTGACTTAACTCTGCTTTCTGTTCTTCCACTCCTACACAGGCAACATAAAGTAAACCCAAACTACTGCCTTTACACTCAAAGCACTAACCGTAGTTTAACCGTACTATACTAGATGGTATTTTTAGTGTCTAAGTTTGCTCGAAATTTATTTATAGCCAAAGAATTCATAGTATTTCTTCTTGTGCAGCAGTGGCTGTGTAATTTGCTGTAGGAAGTGTGATCTCTCTTTTTAGATGCAATGTAAAAGGCACAAATTTCTCATATAAGTTTCTGGGGCAAAACCTGATGACATTATGGTCTTAAAGTCTGTTCCTTCAAGCATGCCTGCCAAAACCTGTATTAGGCCATAGAGTGCATGTGTGAGAGAACTGTGAACACAGTCCAAGCGAATGCAGTTATTTTGACTGAAGGTGATCTTTCAGGGCGGGGGAGAAAAAAAATAATCTCTGTTTGCATATAGTTTGTTTCCCTATCTCCCTTGCAAATGAAACCTAGATTGGGACCAGCTTGTATTTGATAATATAATCAGGGATTACAAATGGACTTCTCCCTTTTCTATATTCAAACACTGTCTTTCCGAGTAATCCGCTCAGTGATGGAGTGGGTTGTAACCTGCTTCTTATTCAGTGCCACTCAGCTAACTACTGATTCTTTCCTTAAAACAGATTCTCTTACTTAGCTGAAATGCTGTAGCAAACCTCGGTCTGTCAGTTTACCCATGTATCCATACCTTTTGATTAAAGAAGATTTGGGGGTATTTATTTGAACTTTCTATAGTGTATATGTGCAGTAATTACTTACCTGGGACAGAATACCATCATGCATCTGTACAAGCTGGGGACTGAATGGATGGGGAGCAGCTGTGCAGAAAAGGTCCCGTTGGTCTTGGTGGAGAAGTGAATCTGTACCTCATCTGAATGTAGCCATGCTTTGAGGAACAGGTTAGATGAGCTGATCTCCAGCAGTGACTTCCAACCTAAATTTTCCTCTGATTGTACTTAATTGCAGTAAACTCTAGGACATAGTTACTTTATCTCAGGCAAGAGGTGAAAAGTTGTCACTGTGCAGTAAATACATTGCATTCAGTTGTCCATCCACAATTTTACCAAACCCTGAACAAAAGGGACAGAAAACCTAATGTTTTTAGGAGTGCTTTTTCAGCCCTTAGCTCTACCACACTGAAGGCCAGAACTCTCTGTTACTTACTGAGTTTTCCCAAGAGCAGTTAGAAGAGATGGAAACCTGGGCAGCCTCCTGATTCTGACGCTGTTTGTCCCCAGGGTGCTCCAGGGAAAGGTGGCAGAAGTCCAACAATACACAGATGTGGCATAATTTGCCTCTACTGAAGGTCTTATTCCAATCTCTAACAGAAAGCAACTGATTTAATACCTCAACCATGTGGAGTGAATTTTATCTGATCTGAAAAATAAATGCATAAACAACATTGTAAGAAGGAAAGAAGCAGCAGCACATAATGTTACTCCCTACTCCCCCTATAATCCACAACTTGTTTCTGCAGCATTCTGCATACTGGCAGTGATTAAGGGGTTTCCACAATTAGTATGTGCATTCTTAATTAATAATCTATATAACAGATGTGATTTGCTATTTTAAAAATGTTCCAAATATTTTTTGATTGAATTTCCCTATTTCATTCCATTTAAACATGGAACTTTGTTTCCACACTCGAGGTAGCTAGTCATTAAGATATAACCTTTTTTTTTCTTGATTCTTCTCCAGAATCAATTCAAATATTTTGTAAATCTCATAAATAAAGCTCAATGTCAAAATTTAATTTAGTTTATTTATCTTCTGGAAGGATTTATTGATCCTTTGGGATGAAGGAACTATATTAGTATCATGTAGCATTATGATGATGATCGAATGGAGATCCACTGTAGCTTTCAAAGTACAATTATTTTCCTGTTCCTTCAGAGACATCAGCCTATATGCAGTATATGTGAAGTGGTTCTGTGTTTTTTCCTTTTAGCTAGTTATATACAGTAGATCACACATATAAAATAAATTTGGACATTTGTAAAATTTGACTACGGGGCAGTTAGCATATAACATAATTTTAAAGGAGTTCTGCTAATTTGGACCAGTTAATTCCCTGTCAACTGTTTCTGCCTGTTTTATGAATGAGTTATTTGCTTCTGTTTTGGCCAGATCTTTTCTTCTCAACCCAAAAAGCAGATATATTTGGGACTGTACGTAATAGAATAATATAGCTCTTCAATTTTTTTGTTAGTTTGTTGGTTTTTTTAAAATATTTGCCTGTCAGACAGACTTTTTACTTTCTATGATTTATAATAAAGAAAGTTGAACAGAAGTCTTCTCCAGCAATGTTAACAAAACAGTCGGTTGTAGGGAGTCGTGAAGCTGTGCTTCATTTACTTCTGATCCGGCGATACTGACACGTTGTGAGGAAGTTAATCTGCCTTTAAATACTTTGTAAGGGTGGGAGTTAAAAAGGCCTGACTTTCCTTGGAGGTTTATCTTCAGATTGACTGACTTAGGTATTTCAGAAGATTTAGGCTTTTACTGAAGATTTTCCAATGACTAAGCACAGAGCAGGATTTCTCTTTTATGTATGTAGGTTCTTTTATGTCCAGTAAGGGATGAATTCACACTTCTGTCTTCATGAGTGGAGACCTTGATGCTGTTTCTCTCTTATTTACCCTGCTACCACTTTGTCTCAAATATGGGAGAACATAATATTCTCTCTCTTAAATTTGGGCAAGGAATTAAAAAAAGACTGGATTCAGAGATAAAAATATACCATGTGTGAGCAAATATTCTCTTCCATAAGAAACCAAACCAAAAAAAAACCCAAATCACAACAACTGTCTAGTCCTTTCAGATGGAGAAAACACTCATTGTGAACTAATGCAAAGCTGTGTCCTGAAGACTGTGAAAAATGTGAACTTGAGTTGTCTCAGAGGAATACTAACTGATATATAATGACAGTGAGTTCAACATTTGGATGTCATGGTTGCTTATTCCAGCAGAGAAATCCAGATGTTCAGAGACTATAGCAGAACCTGGGAGTCTCACCATGACTTACGTTGTCCCTATGCTAAATTTGAGTTGTGCATGTTCTTGAGTTTAAGCCTCTGTGGGTCATTGCTAGGGTAAAAATCAATTTTCAACTTGCTCTATGTACTTAGGTGTAACCATGGGTGTGTTTAATGTTCTTAAAATGCATTTCTGCGGAGCATCTCTGACTGTTAGGCATCTCTTACTGGGCTTGAACTCACATTACATTACTTGGATTAACAGTACTATCTGCTAGAAAGTTTCTTCACTCACTTCTGGCCTTGATAAGCATAAAGTAGCTGTAATTCATTATCTGCACACTAATGCACCCAAAAATACTTCCATTTTGGAGGTGGTACAACATTGCAGATAGAGAAGTTCACATGAGTTTTACATACCCTAGAAAGATACACTCTCATAGTGATTTCTGTTTACCCCAAAGTCTCTTTTATACATTGATATTGTATAAAAGGAATTGACAGAGCTGAGAACCAGATCCTTCTTCCCATATGCTCATGCTATTAATTGTATTCACAGAAATGCTGGAATTTGGGTGTCACTTCTTTCTGTACCACCTGTTCTCCATTCAGTTCTGCCTTCCCACCTTTCATTGCCCTGTTCTGTGTTTGATTCAATGGTCTTGGCTGTTCTTGCATCTTGCTGATGTGATGTCTGCCCTACATATCTGCTTCTGGGGGATGTTCCCCTTGGGGGAGCAGAACCTAAGCATTTGCTCTGGCCAGCATGCCACATAGCCTGTGTAAGAAATTGTCATTGTCTGATGGTCCCAGGATTCCACTGCAGCGATGATTTCTTACACATGCTGTTCAAAATAAACCATAGAAAATGGCTACCTTCTTATTGGATCTGCCTGGAGATAAAACCAAAATGAGGGAAGTCAAAATGGAGGTGTTCAAATCTAATTCCTCTCCTTTTATCTCCTCATCCACAGCAACACAATGTGACAGGATTCAAATTTGCAATTCTTGTTTTATTCCATCGCTTCCTGTAAATACCTGACTGTATCCAATTATGGTTTCTCTCTGTTATGGAGAAACAGTTCTGTGTAGTCAGTAAGAGACAAAAGTGTAGATTAAGTGTATAAAGTTTGTATGATTAGCTGTTGTGTTAAAAGTGTAATTGACTCACAGGGTACTTAAGTTTTAATCTATGTAGTACTAGAAAGAGTTTTTCTACAGCTACACTTGTTGCAATAACTTAGAATATAACATCATCTACCGGGACTTGTGCAAAGCATTTGATACTGTCCTGCATGACATCCTTGTCTCTAAATTGGAGATACATGGTTTTGATGGATAGACCACTTGGTGGATAAGGAATTGGCTGCATGGTCGCAGTCAAAGAGTTGCTGTCAACAGTTTGATGTCCAAGTGGAGTCCAGTGACAAGTTGCCTTCCTCAGGGGTCGGTATGGGGACCGGTGCTGTTTAACATCTTTGTCGGTGACGTGGACAGTGGGTTTGAGTGCACCCTCAGCAAGTTTGCTGACAACACCAAGCTGTGTGGCATGGTCAACATGCTGGAGAGAAGGGATGCCATCCAGCGGGACCTTGACAGGCTTAAGAGGTGGGCCCACGCGAACCTCATGAAGTTCAACAAAGCCAAGTCCAAGGTCCTGCACATGGGTCGGGGCAATCCCAAGCACAAATACAGGCTGGGCAGAGAATGGATTGTGAGTAGCTCTGAGGAGAAGGACTTGGGGATGTTGGTTGGCGAGAAGCTCAACATGACCCAGCAAAGTATATTTGCAGCCCAGAAAGCCAACTGTACCCTGGGCTGCATCAAAAAAAGTGTGACCAGCAAGTCAAGGGAGGTGATTCTCCCCCTCTACTCCACTCTCATGAGACCCCACCTGGAGCACTGCGTTCAGCTCTGGGGTCCCCAACATAAGAAGAACATGGACCTGTTGAATCGAGTCCAGAGGAGGACCACCAAGATGATCAGAGAGCTGGAGCACCTCTCCTATGAAGACAGGCTGAGACAGATGGAGTTGTTCAGCCTGGAGAAGACTCCAGGGAGACCTTATAGCATCCTTCCAGTACCTAAAGGGGACCTACAAGAAAGCTGGAGAGGGACTTTTTACAAGGGCATGTAGTGATAGGACACAGGGTAATGGCTTTAAACTGAAAGAGGGTAGATTTAGATTAGATGTAATGAAGAAGTTCTTCATTACGAGGGTGGTGAGGCACTGGAAGAGGTTGCCCAGAGACATTGTGGATACCTCATCCCTGGAAGTGTTCAAGGCCAGGTTGGATGAGACATTGAGCAACCTGGTCTAGTGGAAGGTGTCCTTGCTCATGGCAGTGGGGTTGGAACTAGATGATCTTTAAGGTCCCTGCCAACCCAAACCATTCTATGATTCTATGATATGATTCTATGGGAATAAAGTCTGCTTAAGGCTGACATTGGCACACATGGAGTATGTGGCAGGCTTCTGACATAGCTTTCTGTGTGTGCGAAGTGGAAGGAAGAAATGACTTTTCATTGCCAATACACTCAAAATCAAACAAGCCTGGATTTTAAAGCTGGTCAAAGGAGTTAGAAAACCATTTCTCACTTTCTTGTAGTGGGTCTTGGGTATCTAACTGCTTTAGGCCGCTCTGTGCGTATTCTTGCACCTGGCTATGTTTCTTCTTTTAATTTAAAAAAATTACAGTAGAAGGAGCAAACCCCAAACAAATGTACAGGCTAGATAGTATCAACTGCACCAAACTGCCCAGCAGCAGACCAGTTTGGCACATTACTTGCTCTGAAGGGACAGACAGAAATCATTCCTTTCAACGGACAGTCACTTTCAAAATGAGTGACATCCTTTTCCATAGTGCAGTTGTCTCCTGGTATATCCCTCTGGTCCTGGAGGAGGTGTGTCATCCTCTCCTCTCATGGTGTAGTCTGAGATGAAACTCTGTCTTATCTATTGGAGAAGGCGTGACCATAACACTCCAGTATGGGGCAGGGAGGGGAAAGTCAGTCCTCACAGACCTCTTTGAGAACAGCATTTGCACTCAGACTGGTAACATCAGTGAAGCAAAATACAAATCCTAAGAAGTTAATTTGATGCATAAAGCCTTGATCAGAAGTTTTTCTGCTATTCATTTAGTATGTTGAGGAGACTACTAAAATTAAGTGCTTGGGTTACTGTTTTGTCTTAGGAGCAAGGGAGCAAGGAATCCTTGGGTAAATCTCCTCTGCTGTTGTAGACAGTCCAAATGCAACATACCCCAGAGACAGTAAACATCTGAGAAACCTTCTCGGGAGACAGAGAGAAGGAAGGAGAGAAAAAGAAGGGGCATACTTTATTTACTGTTGTTTTAAAGCAATCAGTAGACACTTTGGGATATTTTGGAGGCTGGAGGAGGAATTAATGCTTAACTCCTTGTGTATCGTGACTGCTTTGTACAACTTTCAGTTTGAGACTAAAAAGTGTGACTTGGATGTCTTCTGAGGAATATCATAGCAAGTTCTCCTACTCCTGAGTAATAATAATTATGATTCGTATACTCCCATGCCCTTTCCTTTTCTTTGTATCTGTTACATAAAGCAAGAATGCACCTAATATTTATTCACGCCGCTTCAGCCTCCCTAATCCAGTTCTTACCAACAAAAAGTCCTTTGCTTTTTAAAGCAAATCCTCAATTCATTGATAGAATGTTAATTATTTAGCCACTTGTGTCACCAAGCTATACTATGAGTGCTCAGTTGTGAGCTTCTTGCCCCCTCCTCTCAGACTCTCTCTTCCTTGCCCCAAGGCTTCTCAGTAAAATTCAGCTGCATAAATACGTTACTGAAAACAGCATGGCTCATTTGACTGTCACCTCCACTTGGCAAAGAACACCCTTAACCTTAATGTTTATGGTCCTGAGGCTTATCCTAAAATCTGTTTTCCTGAACAAAACATTTAGGTCTCATCCAACAGGCCTATTAGAGTAGGAAGAATCTGCAAAGCCTAATTTGGGGAAGAGTTTTGTTTGTTTGTTTTCAGTTTTTCTCTGCTTCACAGGAATGTACTTGAAGATTAGGTCTAGTCAATTGAAGAAAAATGCCCAAATAATAAACAGATTTGCTTAATCAATACCGTGTGGATCTAGGATCATCTAGACTGTCTCTGTTAAGCTCTATACTCTCCAGACATTAGGAGTGAGAAACTTACTTTACGTAGCTTTCCAAAGTGCTTTAGAGAGCAGTAAGAATATGGGTAGTGCAATAAACATGACATCTGTGGAATAGTTAGCAATAGTTTGTACTCATTCTTTGAATGTTACAGCTGGGATTTATATGTGTGCAGAGAGAAGAGGCAAGGAAACTGTCATTTATCCTTGTAATTTTTGTGGTTACCTCCCATGCAAATGAAAACAGAGTAACCAGTAACCTTAAACGGAGAAATCACATTTCTACTTATTTGGACGTTACTGAAAATTCTGTACAATATGTTTGGGTTTGGAGCAAAATCTCCAAAGAAAAAGATTGTGTGTGCACAGTGCAGCAAATGCAGAAGGCCCAATTCTTGTGCTCAGAGGGCCTTTAAAATATGTGAGCTAACATTTACTCACCTGAAAAGAAAAGCTGGCTACAGAGGAATTTTAAAATATTTGTTTCTCTGAGAAAGGCATCATAAAATGAGCATGAAATAAACCTGTCTCACACGTGCTATCTATAGTTCAATTATTCTAATTCAAATCCAGTATTTCTGCTATTAGTGTACCAGAAATAAAAATATGTTAGAATGGTATAGCAGAACAATAGGGTTTTGGTGAGATTCCATTTCAGACTATTGCTTCATTCTGTTAGTTTGCAGAAGTCTTGCTTTAATTCAACAATTTATGAAAAAACAGATGCTCTTCTGCAAGGACTTATCAAAAGATTTATTCTCTTATCTCATGCACTTTGATATAGAACCAACTTCTACAGAAGAATAATTTGGGAAGTTAACTTCTTTCATACTACTTTTGCAGGAGAATCACCAATAAAGCTAGCATTTCAGAGCCAACAAATGCTGATAATTCCTGAACCAGAATTAGATTTCTTTGCAGCGATCAAAATTGCAGTATCTTCAAAAGCAAAACACTGGCAACTGCCAAACAAAGCCTACAGTGAGATAAATGGTGATATTTTCACAAAGTACTCTATCATCATTATCATTTTCAAAGACCACCTCTAACAGAAAAAGTGTCTTCATTGTAACACTTTGTAATTTCATTGGGCAGACAAGAAACTAATTAGCTTGTAGAGACCGAACTGCCCTCTTGCGCAGATCCATACAGCTCTGGTCTTCAGGAATAAATGCAATTATGTTTAACAGTTGTAATAAATAACACATCTGTGACCTGGACTCATGTTTCTTGCTTACAACAACCATTCACATGCAACATCAGCTTGGGCAGTCATGCATAAATTCTGACTCAAGTCATTTCCCTTCAGCCAGCAGGCCTGGTGCTGAACATGATTCATCCCTGCTATCTGGACTCATCAGCATGTGTAACTCACCTGCTGTTTGGATTAGAGTGTTATTTATACTCTGTACTGTGGCAACAAATAGGAAAAAAAAATTTAGGTTTGGGTTTCTCATGTATTAGGTGATATGCAGACATACGATAAAGAAACTAATCTTTTTCCCAAATGAATTTGCAGTTTAAATGCCAGACAGGGCAGTAGATAAGGCAGGAAAGAGAAGAACGGCAACAAGAAAGTGTCACATATGGCTTTTTAGTTCTTTCATAAAGATAAATAGAGACCTTTAGTTTCCAGGGCTGTCCATCTGTCATCTTTTGCCACCGTATGCATTGATATATAATAGATAATAGTTTTTAAAATTCATGGATTCATATTTGTACCTCTGGATTGGACTTCAGGGTTTTGATTACTGTGCAGACTCACCAATGAATGCATGTCCTTTTTTCTCTTTTTCAGGGGGAACAGCTTCCAGACAAAAGGGCTTTTTGGGATGCATTCGATCTCTGCATTTAAATGGACAGAAACTTGACCTTGAAGAGAGAGCTAAAATGACACCTGGTGTTAAACCTGGGTGTCCAGGACATTGCAGCAGTTATGGTAACCTGTGCCATAATGGAGGGAAATGTGTGGAGAAGTATAATGGTTACTCCTGTGATTGTACCAACTCAGCCTACGAAGGACCTTTCTGCAAGGAAGGTAGGCAGCGAGCTTTGATCCTAAGTCCGTAATGGTCTCTGAATTACAGCACAGTTTCACCCATGTCAGCTTGGTGTCCCCCATGTTACAAGGTGTTCTAATATCAGCTGTCCCTTCAGCATTACCAAGTGTTTATCTGAAGCAGGCTATAACGCCTCTTTTTTTTGACTTTGGTGATAGCCTCAGAAATTAAAATTGTGTTAGTCGTACTATTAAAGTTACCAACTATATCCCACTATGATTCCTGTATTCAGTTGCATGTAACTTGGCCCAGACATTAACAAATAGGGCTGAAATTTTTCATAATAGTTGTCTGTCCATGTCTGAAAGTTCAGTTTGCTTGTCTTTAAACCTCATCCAGCTTTGTACAACTTAACAAGATGTTGAGAACTTCTCTTGCAGAGTTTTGAAGCAATGGTGTGACAAAAAGCGGTAGTCTTTTTATGGGTTTTTTTGCCATTCCTGTGACAGTCTGTCCAAATGTTAAGAGATTTTAAAAATAAGCGTGAAGCATTCAGGAGAAAACTGATTTGCATGGTTCAGTCTGTGGTGAACGTGTCCTCACTGAACCTTTCTGGTGGCTCGTAGCAGATGTTACCAACACCAGAAAAATGAGCAGGGCAAATAAAGAACAT
The DNA here is from genome assembly GCF_947461875.1 of Haliaeetus albicilla. Lineage (NCBI taxonomy): Eukaryota > Metazoa > Chordata > Aves > Accipitriformes > Accipitridae > Haliaeetus > Haliaeetus albicilla. The sequence continues at coordinate 16,065,734 of NC_091486.1, forward strand.
CCAATTTAGATGGCATGCTCCTTGGGAGAGGAAGAAACTAGCAAAACTACTGCTCAATAACAGCAAGGTGCAATGTGAGTGTTTTAATTTCCATGGCTGCCCCTCACCTCACAAACGCAACAGGTTTACTAAGTGGGCCGCATCTTCTGCTGGTGTAAATTGGCTTAGTTGTAATGCAGTCCACGGAACTATGCTCACTTACATGAGTTGAGGATTTGGCACCAATGCCATGAGAAGCATATCAAATAACCACATAGTGTCCTGTTAGGAGATGCTGCTGTAGAGGTGGAGCTGCTTTATTGGAGAATGTACTTGCAGTCAGTCTGTAGCTGAAAATATCACCATCCTGACTTTACTGTGCCTCACATTAGAAAAAACTGCTGTTATCACACCTGTGTATTTCATGGCCAGACTACGTTGTGTTTATTGAAAACACAAGCATGAGTTCTCGGGACCTGAGAATGCACAGGTAGATGTTTCTCTTCTTTTGGAGCTACCAAAGACAGCTTGCTATACTGGCTGACTTTGGGTCAATGTGTTTCTTTAATAATGACTTTGTTTAAAAAGGAGACTGGAAAGGACAAATACATTGTCTTTACTGTTGGGGGAAGACAGAGAATATTGCCTTACATGTCAGCTGTCAGAAGATGGTGAACCGAGCATTTATTTGGCTGACAGACATTTTGGGCTGTTCTATCTTGTAGAGCTCTGATTCCAGCACTAAAATAGTTGAGTTTAGAGGCCTGTCTCCATACACCGTCCTTCTTTGTGCGAGACAAACAGACAGTAAGGAAGGACACACTGCTCGTACAAACTAAGGGACCGTTAATGTCAGCTGAGTCAGGGGCATTTTGCAGTGTTCCGTTTCTGAGGCAGGCAGTTTATGTCCATGCCTGTCTGGGAGATCTGAAAATGCAGTAGCTGAAATTATTCCCTTGGTTTATATATGCTTTCAGAGGTTTCTGCATTATTTGAAGCTGGCACTTCCATTACCTATATTTTCCAAGAACCTTATCCTGTCACAAAAAATGCAAGCACCTCAAGCTCTGCCATTTATGCGGATGCTGTCATGTCCAAGGAAAATATTGCATTTAGCTTTCTTACGGCACATACTCCAAGCCTTCTGCTGTACATCAACACCTACTTTCATGAATATTTGGCTGTGATTCTCTCCAAGAATGGTAAGTACTCTTGATTTGATACCAAAGGGAGACCAGTGTAACTGTGTTAAGTTTTTTGTGAGAAAAATACAGAATTCTGCACTGATTTAAGTTCATTTCTGTGTCTGCAAGTTTATCAACTTCATGGTATTCAGTTCATGCAAATGGCTATCACTCTTGTTTATGTCCCTTTATTTGGCATTCAGTGCTACACTTGCCTAGTCAGTCTTTGAATAATCATGTTGTTGGGGCTTAGAATGTGCTTTGACTTTCATTTGGCAAGACTGTACAATAGCAATTCCTTGTTATTTATTCCACACTGAGATCCATTAGGCCTCCAAAATAAGGGAATGAGAAATACCATGAATGTACAAGAATACTTGGTGCAGAAATATATTATCATTTTATCATTTGCATTTTGTCTTGGCACACGTATTGCTCTTCACTGGGTTGTTTCAATGGAATACGGCCAGTATGTCTGAATATTAAAGTCAGAAAATGTCAAAGTTTTCTAGGTTCACTAACCAAAACATGAGGTGTAAATCCATTTTCTATTAAAAGGTACATGGTGTGAGGACTTTATGAAAACATGTAAAGATTTTAGGGCCTATGTCTTCTCTGGCTCCTGAGTCCTTGCAGTGCTTTCAGAAACTCACTCCAGACAAACATCATGCTAGACAAATGGGGATGTTTGAATTATTCAACAGTTATCAGGCACTGGAAGTGATGAGTAAGCGTATTGGTGAGTCACTAGCCTGTGGCAGAACAATAGAAAGTTAATGCTATGTGGTTGTTGTAAATGTACATTTGACCAAATGACCCAGACCACTCTGAACCATTGCAAATTCCAAAATAGCTAAGCTTTCAAGCGCTGTCAAATGAAAACATAAGGAAAAAAAAAGGTTTTACTTTTTATATGGGATTTGCAGTAGTTTATCTCCTGGTTGTGTCATGTGGCTAGTATTCGGGCTGGCATGGGATGAATATCCAAAACTCTGGGAGGGGCAGCTGGGACAGTATCAGCCTGGACCCATCTCCCCTAAGCAAAGCCGCAGCAGGGCAGTGGGACTACTGAGGAAACACTCTCTCCTCTCTCCTTTCCCATCCAGTCCAAGATTTCCATCTCTGATTTGCTCTGGGAGGCAAGTGTTTATGATTTCCAGATATATGAAAGTTCTGGTGTGTAGCTCCAGGGTGGCAGAGGTTAGCTCTTGCTGAGATGAAACCTTGGAATCTACTTCTTAGTTACACACTCAGGTCTCTTGATGCTACTCAGGCAATTGAAAATAGCCCTAAAGTGAATGAAAATGTAGTATCCATTTAAATCACCTTTACTGCTGCCAGAGTAGTGTAAAATGACCTTAGAAACATGAGTCAGTTGACTTTTATTAATGAAATACAACCATAAGCAAGCTATAATTGTGGAATTCTGGAAGGAGGGACTCTAACGGTGGTTGGGGAAGGGGTTGCAATCAGGACCCCAGGATCTCTTGTAGCAGCTCAGCAGGAGCAGAGGTAAGCCTTGCCCAGCTGCACCATCTGCAGATCTCCGCTTTGGTTCAGATGGAGACAGGGACTCTCAGTACTTCTGGAAACTAGGTGGAGCAGCTCTCACCACACTCAGGCATTTTAAACAATGGTGCTTTTCTCAGATCTGTTCCTCTTATTTACTCACTTGTAAAATGAAGATAACAGTAGTTTAGAGGGTTGGTGAGATGTCAGGCTCCAAAACTCTGTACTATAAAATGTAGCACTATACGCAAAGAATTATTAAGATAACTAGCTGACCTTGGTTAACTGCTAAAAGTCTCTCTCAGGGTTATTCTGTGCATGCTTCTGTGTCATTCTTTCAAGACAGTCATTTCAGTCTTGTATATTCTCTGCCTTTTGTCCCAAATGTAATAATTTTTTAAATCTCATATCCTCTATTTTTTAGTCTTGTTGGAATTGAAATTATTCCAATGAAAATAATGTTCAGATATGTTACTCTTTCTTCCTCCAAGAGGTTTATGCTTGCCATAAAGTTACTGGACTATGAATAACAATGTCCTTTGTAGCATTAAAAGTGAGCGCGATTCTTTCTCTTTTTGGCTCATTTTCAAGGAATCTTGCTGAGTCTGACAGTGTATAGTAGGACCTAAGCAGGTCCCTGCTGGATAACTGATTGGTTAAATAAACGTTAGGCTCCTTGTGAAATAGGAATGGGCATTCTCACTTAAGAGTTGAGCAGTAATATTCTTTGCCATAATCCCAAGCCCCTTTCCACTTGTTAAGAAACTATGTTGAAACTGTCTATGTATACTTTAATACTTCACCTTTTGTAAGTATTTTTCAAGCTGCTGCTCATGTATCCTATTATTCCTCTTTTCTATTATCCACAAAATAACTAGGCAAATTATTAGTTAATTAAAGTGACAATGAGAAGAGTGTTTCTGGTAATTCAGAGTTTCTGTGTTAAATGTTTAACATAAAAGAAGTGAAAGTGTCTGCAAGGCTTATTCATAGTTAGACTATATTAAAAGGGGCTTATGTAAAAGTGGACTTGTATAGGCAGCTATGGTCTAGTCCAGTCAGGTGTGAAATGTTTCCTGTAAAATCAGTTGGTTTCAGTAAAATCAATAAATAATCACATTTAACCCCAACATACTTTGTACTGTCAGTCTGTAAAGAAGATCATATCATTAGAAGATACAGTATGTATTGATTGAGACACTAGAATTCTGGTAGTAAAATGTTTCATTTAGAGTTATCCAACAGGCCAATGTCAGGTCTGGGAAAGGAAGTGAAATCTCCTCATGCCCACTCATGGCTTCACCCATCCAGATCAATGCTGCCCACACAGAAAGCCCTTCCAGTGCTTGAAACCTTAGAGGGCAGGTGGTTCATGAAGAAGGTAAAGTTATGGCAGATGTTGGGTACCACCATACGTCAATGTAGAAGCTACAATTCTAAACCTATAGAGATGACCTCCTTCTATAAAATGAGATGCTCAGTAGTGCCTAGCAGGTAATATTTCTAAAAACAGTTCCCACCCAAAGAACTTATCTATATCACGAGGTTGTTCTTACCTCTGATCAGTCAGCTCATGTCCTGGCAGCTTATGGGTAAGTTTTCGGAAGCTGATGTTTTTAAAGATGACTTAGGGATTCTTTCCGCCATTAGTTAATACTTACACTTCTAAATCATACACGTGCCCTTGCAAATTGTATGCAATAACTTAGCATTGTCCTCTTCTCCCCAATCTTACATATTGTAGCCATGGATTTTTAAATTAGGCATATATATAGATGTGTATGTATTGTATATAGATGGATACATAGACATGTACATAGATGGGTATGTATATGTGTATATAGGTGGGTATGTATGTAAAGCTCCCATAGTCGCATTGATCCCACATCCAAAATATTAGCAGTACTGTAATAATTGGCTGTGCCTTTTTAATATCAGTGCTGTAGAAATTTCAAATTATAGTGCCCATTACTAAGCTACAGAAAATGGGTAAACATCTCTAATTAGCCTTTTCAGTGTGTCAGTCCACAGAAGTTATTTACATCATGGGAAGCTACTGCCAAAAAAAAAAAAAAAATAGTTTTTTCTTTCCCAGGCTAAACTTTCACTGTACATTTTTGCATTTACATGATTTCACCAAGTTACCAGTACCTTAGTATTATTATCTTTGCCTTGATCCCTAAAGACAATAATTGATGGGGGAGAAAAATGTTCAGAAACAAACTGTTAGTGCTTTCTCCATCCTTCCTTCCCCCCTGCAAGTAATCAGATGTGATATGAATATGATGAAGTATACTGTCCAGAAAATGTTTTCCCAAGTCTTTGATTCTCAGTGTTGTTGGCTTTCTCCATGGAAACAATATGATTCCTAATCTAGAAAAACAGCAGATAGAGAAAAGAGATAGAATCTCAAGCTATCCTAGAGTGATTGAAAAATTATCTGTATTTATTATCTGATCTCATAAGAAACTAACAATTCGAGTCCTTTTTTTTCTTTGTTTCTATCCAATACCTATTACCATCACAGTGAGCTCAATTCTCAATTTTTTTTTTTTTTTGAAAGCAAGACTCTGAAATTGCATAGGAAAAGTTAAAGACAAGGAAAAAGGCACAGTTAAAAACAAAGATATAAATGAAAACAGCTTGAATAATTCTTCTGTTAGGTCTCTGATGCTCAGAATATAGTAGCAGGACCTAGATCAACTCCACTGCCCTGTCCTATAAGGTCTTGAAATCAGCTGATATTTGAAGTAAATAGGAAAAGAAACAAAAATCTGTAATAGAGGTGAGCTGAATTAACACTCTGCAAAAAAGAAGCAACCGTCATCAGTGAGAAGCTACTGATTATTTTCTTTTTAATAAACTAGAAATCTACTGTAATCTCCTCCTGTCTCTAAGTCAGAAGCAGCCTTTCTGTTGAAGGCATGTAAATTCTCCTTATTGTTTTTGCCTTGCAAGTCTGTTGAGTTGCATCTCCAACAACTTTTCTCAAGCAAAACCAAAGTTTTTGTCATTCAGTGGTAAAGAAAGGCCAAAAACATAGTTCAGTCTTTGAGGCAAAGAGTCCTTTGATTCTGTTCATGCTGCAGGCTCTGGAGTTCAATGGAGCAAAGCTAAAATAATTAGGGAAAATAGGACTTACTGAAGCACTGGGTTTGGGGGGTGATTTTGTCGTTTCTTTTGCTTTACCACCTTGCGGGTTTTAGTTTTGGGATGTGGGTACCACAGGACATAACTAACTGCTGCAGAATGACCCTCTAGGCTATGCTATTGCTAGTGCAATTGTCTTATCTTTTGAGAACATCTTCTGGCTTACAGACTTTCAACACCCATTGAACAACCTGCACAATTTATGTGACTGAAGTGGAAAATGGTGCCAAGGTTCAGGTATAGTTATTTTTAAAAGATCAGGAGCAGGAAAGTGAGTCATGTTGTGAAGTGTGGGAGACAGCTTTGTTGAGGAGACTAGTTTTTAAGCAACTGTCTGTGAGTGACCGAGAATTGTTCCCAGTCTATCTCTGGTTCACAGCCATTAAATGATTTCATATGGCAGATTGGACTATATATCAACCAAGTATAATGTCAAGCAATTGTTGTAGTAGGCCCTGAAGGTCGGGAATTGTGAATGCAAAAGAAATTTTCCCCAGTTGCCTGTAGGTGGAAGGCTGGCTATGGCACCTTGAGTAGAAAGGGTAGGGGGGCAGATCTCCCAGTCAGTTTCTTTATGTCAGTAGAGAAACTCCTGTGGTGAGAACCATCTCTGGCCTCTTGGATGATTCCCTGCTGTAAGCACGCTTCACAGAAAAGAGGAACGCTGATTAGAGTTTTCAGTTCAAATCCAGCACTAAAAAATCTTTGAGGGAAGAGGTGGACTTGGCGCCCAAACCCAATTTTCTTTGTTTGTTTTAGCATATGGCACTCTAAATCTCTAAGTGTTCAAAACTAACTTGAAAGGAGAAGCAGCCACAACATTCAGCCAAGGACTCTGGCACATTTCTTTATCTGCCTTCCAAGAGAAGAGAACTGAAAGATCTGTCTCATTAGCTGAATTCATGGACATGTTTATACTCGTGAAGATCATTTTGCCATACTGAAGTGTCAAGAGATGTTCTGGAGACCCACAGGGAAGAACAAGGCAACAGTAATTGGATTACATTGAGCAGGAAATGCTGAGCATGCAGTTAATAATTGATCTGTGCTCTGCATATATACAGACTGACTTTGAACTTACTGGTTATCTGGCATAAAACCCCAGACCACAGCCTGCAGATAATCAGCTAGGAAGAAAACATACATTCCCATTTGCTTGGAGGAGATGTTTATCTCCTAGAAGACTTAAGTTCCTAGTTCACATTTTGCAGTTGAAAAGTCATTTTTATTGTTCGATTTCTGTGGAGCTGTCCTGAAAGGGGTGGGAAGGAAGGACAGAAGGTCACAAGCTCCTATGTTTTAATAGATGCTGCAGACATATATATATGCTCTTCAATAATTCTGAAATGAGGGTCTTTTCAGAACCCATTTTACCAAAACCTTTTCCCCTGAGGATTTTTAATAGTCATTTTTTAGTCATTCTTAAATTGTGAATTATCTATGTTGTGGACATAGAGAGCCGTGTAGTGAGAGCTGTAGTCCAGCAGAACTGCTGGCTCAAGTGCTGCCTTGGAGCAGTGTAGCTGTTTCCACACAACATAGAGCCCAAGCTAATATTTGGAAGAGGCAGCCTGGGTCCAAGCAAATCTCCTTCTCTATCTTGCTTGTAGGATCCCCTATTAGCCTGGTAATTTTTCCTGTAATGTATCAGTTATGCTGGCTGGATAATGAAAAAGTGACTTCATCCTTCTTGCCTGATGAAATTGGGTGTTTATGCCTTAGTCTTTACAAGCGAGACTGGCCTTCAGGAATCCCAGGTCAAGACCAGGGGAAAAATCTGGAGCAAGGAAGATGTACGCTTGGTGGAAGAGGATAAGATCAGGGAATGCTCTAAGCAAACTGAGCATATATGAATCCATGGGCCCTGGAAGGATGCACCCATGAGTGCTGAGAGAGATGGCAGATGTCATTGCAAGGTCACTCAAGAGGCAATGGGCACAAACTGAAATTCATGAGGTTTCATCTGAACATCAGGAAACTTTTTTACTGTGAGAGTGACTGAGCACATTTTGCCTAGAGAATTGTGGAGTCTCCATCCTTGGAGATACTCAAAAGCCATCTGGACATGGCCCTGGGCAACTGGCTCTAAGTGTCCCGGCTTGAGCCGGGAGGGTTGGACAACATGACCTCCAGAGGTCCCTTCCAACCTCAACCATTCTATGATTTTGTGAAAGATTGCAGAAGTACGGATTTGAAAGTAAAGTAGTGAAAGTATATGTATATAAGCACGTATTTTGCTACAGAGAAGTCATCACAATGCTACCATTATGTGGTTCTTGTATTAGGATAGTTACTATTTCATCCTTCCTCTAATTTTCTCCATTAGGTGACTTAAGAACATGAGTCAGTTCTCTGTATGCCAATGTTTGTGGTTTGTTATGAAAATTCAAATATTTCCCTTATGAGTCTGCTATAATCAGGAGAAGGTCACTGATTAAAGGATCCAAATTCTCCAGTCACAAAGGCTTGCATAACCTATGAAATAGGTAGTGCTTAGATGGACTTACTGGTCAGAGGAGCAGAACATTTCCCAGAGATTCATGACCAGCCAGGCTCTGTCTATAGAGCTCAACACAAACATGGATCATTAACCTCAGAAAGCCATTAATCCACAAAGTTCTGTGCTGTCTTTATTATGAGTTAAGAATGAAAAGGAGTTTTGAGAAGTGAGGCATATGATTATTTTTCTCTAGTTTTATTTAAAAGATTATTGCTCGCTTTCCTGGTCCACAGGCATCATGTAGTGCTCAAATTGATTGTTTCTTTTTTTTCTGTACAGACCATCTTTTTCAATGTTCTCGTTGCTGAACATTATGGTTATTTGTTAGGTCAGCGTGAAACAAGTCCTTGCTTGAACAGGTATCTGTACTGCCAAAACTGAAACAGGAATGGTTGAAAGATATTAGGAAAAGAATGGAAACAATGAGCCAGGATCTTGGTGAGGGCAGGTTGGTATGTATCCCTCAGGGTCTCACAACAGAGGATTTCTGTCTTTTTTGCCTGTGAGCTGTTCGCACAGAGTTAGTGATGATGTGTAATTTGTGAAGCCACGTTGAACTTTTGGAATAAAATTCATAGGATGGTACTTTTTATTTCATTCACTGGGTGAAGAATAAAAGCTCTTCCTGCCAGCCTGGTTGCTACGCTAGTCTTAAATGAAAAGTATAGTGTGAGATGAAAGCCTGGCAAGATTCTTCTGAGTACAAAGGTGAGTAAACCATAGGGCCTACTGAATGTCTGACCATGAGAAGACTAATGGCATCCAGTGTGTGTTTAAAAACAGGAGGAGAGATCTAAGCATCAGATCCAATGGTATAATACAGATAGCTTTTGTTAATTAAGGGTCTTAAAGTGACTTTTACAATTCCAAAGGTATAGGTTAAAATTTACCAGAATAAATCTCACCATCAGAAAGCAGGTAATTTCAGGGAGATTTAACTCATCTGATGCCCTCAGCTCCTTCCTTCATCTTTGCATTCAGTCATCTTCAGGGAAAAAAGATAATTAATGTAGCATCACTTTGTAAAAGAAACAGAAACCAGTTCCTTCACCAAAAAGAAGTATCTAGGAATGGAGAGAGAATGATAATGACTAATAGCATTTTTTTAAATCTCTGCTCACGCCGAGGTTTCATGTCATTTCCCAAAGGATGTTAACATTCATCTAGTTCACCAGTTGGTGAACTGTGACACAAAGAAGGATGATGATTTGTCAGCAGTCATCAAGCTGGTAGATCCCAAACTGTGGCAGTGTTCTGTCCATCGCCTCCAGGGTACATAAATACACTACTGTGTATGTTTACCCATGGGCTAAACTGGAGAGACAGTGTTTAGTATTATTCCCCATCCGTGGGTTAGCCCTGTTCCCATTTTAGGCCCTGCCACATCAGCATGGACATAGGCTGTTTTGTTTAGACAAGTGTTCCCCTTAAAACCACTGGAATAAACTGGAATAAACCTCTGTGTTTAAGCCACTCAGTATGTGCACGATGAGTTCTATGACTGTGCTCCTCTGGGTCATCTTTTAGACTTGCAATATTTTCTAGCTTTGGAGGCAGAAGCATCTGCCAGTTACTTTTTAATTGCTGGTCAGCCTGTGTTAAGCCAACTGGCGGCTGTTGGGAGTGGGATGTCTACAAAGGTTAAACACATTTGTCAGTCATGTAAGGGAACTAGCTACATTTGTTGATGTTTAAGTGACGTTCTCAATCTGGCTCCAGCTGCCTCGCAGGATTGCAAAGTGAACTGAGGTCGTGGGCCTCCAGATAGGCTCCTTTAGTGGGTTTTGGGGGTGTGTTTTTTTCTAAGTTGAAAAAATGCAAACTGAAAGTTTGTTGGTTTTTTTTTTAATATAGGATGGCCTGAATATGATCCTTAAGTCCTGAATGTCTCAAGCATTGAGTGGGAAGCATTCAAATAAGTGCCTATTTTTTTCACTACTGTGAGAGATTACAAAAAATTGGGGGGTGGATTTTTTTTTTTTAAACCCTATGAAACAGTATCATCTAAGCAAATGCAATAACTGAGTAATCATACCAGCAAACATGTTTAACTGTTTCACTTCTTTGTTTTCTCCATGCAAAACAAATAGCAAGAGTCACCTCCTAAAAATGTGCAAGCACTTTCTTAGTTAAACGCCACTGGACACTGAAGAGATGGGCCCTGTTCTTTCGAATCATCAGCGGCACTTCCACTGAAGAGTAAATTTACTGAGTAAATATCCCTGGGGAGAAGCTGCTAATTAAGGAGCAGGTTTCTTAGCCAGCTGCTCCTAACTGAGAAAATGGTGGTTCATTTTTAAATATCTAGGCTATGGAGAGGGACACTGTCATGCTGAAGCTGTGCAAGTTGCCAGAGAGATATTTCATGGTAGAGATGACTGAAAACTGTCATGCGCTGTTCTGCAATCAGGAATGAACAAACATTTCCACCTTATGAGCAGCAGATGGCTTTCTGGGCTAAATACTTTAATGTTACTATTTTTTTCAGAATGGCAACATCAATAGCCTCACTAATATATTCTACCCTTTGTTTAATTGGTGCCTTCCTTAATTATTTTCTCTTTGAGCTGTAGCTCAGGTGAGTGCTGAAGATGAGTGCTGAGGGTGGATGTGGTGGTGTAGTTAACATCTCATAGTCTGATGAGGGTGACTGCCGGTTTCAGACAGCTGTAAGAAGTTCTGTTGGTCCTAAACTCCTTCATTTCTGGGTTCCTCTGAGGCAATGGGACGTGCAGGGGTAGTCCAAGGCCCATTTCCTAATGCAATGTTTCATTATTTTATACATAGACATTTCTCCCAAATCAGAGTTCTCAGCTGCCCTGATTTAAATGATTTTTCCTGATGTTATGTGATGGTGATAAAGTTGTAGGTTTTACGTGTGCCACCCACATATGCTCCCTGAACTAACGTCAGCTTCTCTGAGTGGTGCAAGATGTCTTGCCAGCTGCTCCAGCCAGTTTAAGTCATTAAAAAATACTATTGAAGTTGGCAGGGATGTTGGGTTCAATCTGGGCACATTTAAAACCAGTTTCTGTAAATGAAGGTCCTGCAGAGAAGTCTCAGACTCCAAAGGCATGTCATTACCTTCCTTGCTGTTTGGTTCTTCAAGGCTAAATGACACAAGACCTGTGGTCCTGGTGAAATGTGACAAGGACATTGCTTATGAATGATGGATTTATAGACCAAATTCCTGGTATCCTTTTTTTTGTTTGTTTTCTGCAGACTTTTTTGTCAAATATCTGGCACTGGGTGAGATCTTTCAAGCCAGGAAGTCTTTTCCTGAGCTAGAACACTCTCTGTAATGTTTTGCCATGCTCTCTTTTCCAGCTGATGATTTAAAAATTACTATTTGATTTTCAACACAAGCTTTGGCAGTCCAGAACGAATGTAAAGTTAGTGGGCATAGGCCACAAAGCCACCAAATATTTCTGACATTCCACTCAAGCACTGCTGTAGACGCAGGCAAAAGACAGACAACTCTCCTGTTGACATGTTCAATCAGAAAAGGTTTTGGACATACAACATGTAACGTCATGGCCGAGGTATTTCTTCACACTGTGCAGTCTGGGAATACTTTTTCTTCTTCAGCCTGAACACTTTTAAATGTCTAACCAGTTTAATGTCCTTATTACCACTAGACTTAAGAGCTGCTACTACATCTTTCTTGTCCTCAGCAAAAAGAGAAGCAGTTTGAAGGCACCATGCTATTCTTGTGGCCACCTGGAGGTTGGTTATGCTGACACTGATCATTAGCGTATTGCTAGCAAGTATCAACCCCAGCCTCCATCACCACTGAAAGAGTGTCCTGGGAGTGTTTTGTTTCAGAAAAGTCATCCCCAATGTAGTCATCAGCATGGGATGGCATAAATACTGCCCTTTGGTCTCTATTTCCCAGAACTTCCCTCTGCACAAGGGGACCCCCAGGAATCCTGTTAAAATGGCTCTGTAGCTATTTGATATCTGCAGAGAGATGTCATTCAGCCCTACAGTCACAGATTATACTACGGCAGATAACAGATTGAAGACCACAATGATGTGTAGCAAGCCAGCTTTGATACTGGTAGTGGTCCCATCACAGTAGCATGGCAGCCCATGTGGACTCCTTTCCTCCAGAAGCGGCAAAAAGAGGCCACGCTGCACTCTGTAACACTATGGCTAAACTATGCCTGGTCTCCTGTTGGGTCGTTCTGGAGCTAGCACAGCATATCTCCATGCTGATCTGCAGTCTGCAGAATTTGAAGCTGAAAGGGATGACTATAATAATCAAGTGTGAATCCACTCTTACCTAACACTGCTGGAGTAATATGCCCAGTAAAATTTTCCAGCCCAAGGCCAAAAACAAGATACCTCTCTTTTTCCTTCCCTCCCTCTTTTATGGGCTTAATAGAAATTGCCTCCAGCAATTCCACATACATTAGAGAAGGAAGAAAACACAACAGGCAGTGCATTGCTTGAACATTATGGCACTCCAGGTGTGCATGCTCAGACACAGGGAGCTGAAAAGAGGATGACAGGCATGACTGCAATAAGACTGCCAGAAATTACACTGCTCATGATTAGTATGAATCCCTATTGTGAGGCAAAAATGATGCAAAATAGAGAGAGAATAGAGAATAGGGAGAATAGAACTGGTTTATGCACAGATTTTTATTTGCAGTTAGTGAGACTGGGCTGATGTGATGGAGAAGGTCAGTGGACCAGATAATCAAAATTCAGAGGACAAAAAAAAATTCTTAATAATAATCCTAATTAATAATCCATTTATTTTGGCTGTCAAGTAGTAAAATGGTAATGTAATCTGCCAGACAAATTATTCTGTACTGTGGAAACGGGAGAAGTTTTGGTACTGAATGTGAGCCAAAATCAGCTCTCAGCTAAACTGGTGTAAATTCCAAAACACCTCTGGAGAGATGAGCCCATGTACTTCTGGTTTATGTTAATGTAGATTTGACCCCAGGCAAAATGCCAACTTGAATTCAATGGTTTTGAAGAGCAGCCATCCGAGAAAAGTTGCCACTGGAATTCAAAGTAATTTGATAAAATAAGATGCTATTCACTGATCTCTTTAAATGATTTAAGGTAAAATTGTACCACTATAGAAGGTAAGATCTGTTCTTAATGGATGTCAAGAACCTCCCCCATTGTCTCCCAACAAATAGAATAGATGGTTTCTGGTTTAAAGTCAATGCTTCTCTGATGAAGTCAATGGGTAAATCCCCGTTAGCAGCAGCTGAGAGCCTAGATAAATTGCATATCTTGCTGGCTCTCTTTGAACACAAATGTGCTAGTTGCTATATTGATCACCTGGATATAGTAGTACCATTTATATTTTATATACTGGTGTGTTCATAGCATTCAAAAAGAGCAAAGAATTTTTTTTCAGATTTACAAACTAAGCAACTAGTACAAGGTCACAGACCAAACCTAAGCCCTGTTCCATTTTCCGCATTACGCCCCTTTCAAAGGGTCCAGGTAAGAGACAGCCTATAAAGTACTTCTGCAGGGACATGATTTTTAGTTTGGACCAATCTGTTACTCTGTCACTTCTTAGTTTCAGCTTATTCTGTGTGGTCATCTCAGCTGTGGCATGCAGGGTCAGGCAACCTTTCCGTTTTTTATTGACTCTCCCACTGCCCTAACAAGCAAGTCTGAAGAAGGTCCCTTAACTTCCTTGCGCTTGGGCTTCTTATGTCATTCTAGAGTAAAGTGATTGTAAGATGTTTACACCGTTATTCCCTGTTGATGCATCTTTCATTTGGTATCAGAAAATAGGATTGTGATTTAAGTTTGGACCTTTAAGTGTAACGTTAATGGTGATAGACAGTAGTTCCTTGTCCTGCCTATGCAATGAGGGGATGGGAGCTTTGCAGTATGGTTTGGGGCAGCTGAATCAGGACCTCTGATATCACACTGAATAATTTAGCAGGTGTTACTGACCTTGATCTCTTCACAAATTCCCCTCTAACATCCATGACTATGCATGAGAAAGTAAATGCCTTTTATCTCCTTTTTTTTTTAAATTTCACTTTAAAAGCTCACCTTATCCAGCAGCCCTCTCAATCAGTTAAAAAGCCTTAATCCTAGTAGTTCATTCTCATTTTCCCTCTCATTTTTGGAAGCTTTGTTTCTATCCTCCAAAGTTCAGAGAGCGGCAGTGCTCATCTGGGGTATACCAAATGTTACAAAAAGTACAGCTCTTAGGAACCTGAGCAGCCAAACATCCTGGAGAGGGAAAAGGAGGGATGATCTTAACTGGACTCTAGGTCCAATCTGGAAAGACTACCAACTTCATTGTGAGTTGTGTAGAGGTAGCAAAATTCCTCCTCTACAGGAAATATATACGTTGTTTTAAGCTCTTTATAAAGCGGTTTTACAGTAGCTTGTAAGCCAACAGAGCTGACCTTATTGAGGGAGGATGTGGAAGGCTGAAGGGAGCAGGTATGTCCACACTATGTAGTGAAGGACAACTGGCCTGTGTCCTCTCTCACCAACTCTAAACCTGCAAGCAGTCTTGCAGCATTAATGTACCTGACTATAGGAGCCAAGCAGGGCTGCTCATTCGCCTCTTTAAACAGCCAGACTGCTTCTGGGGGCAGAGGTGCCTCTGAATAACGTTGCAGTGCCCACACATATGCAGCAGCTTGTGCAGCTGTGCTGTGGGCTTCTCTGGCACGGCACTGCATCGTGGTGTGCGCGCAAGCGTTGCCTCGGCAAACGCTGAAACCGGTCCTAGAGCGAAAACAGTGTGAACACATCCTTCGGTGACAGTCAGTGGGTCCCTGTCATTCAGCATAGGTAATGTTTGCCTCTAGCCTTCTGCAAAACCTAGTGATACTTGGAATAGTTTGAACTTGTGCTAACAGAAGCTCTGAAATGAAAGGAGATAGGAGGGGGTTTTATGATGATTTTTAGAACAGGGAATAAATGAAGGACCTTTTGCTCAGGGTTGTGGTGCTGTCAGCATTCATTTTCTCCTTGGAGACAGTAACAAAGTAGCCCCAGAAAAGCTTTTTAACTCTACAGTATGACTATTGTTCCATATATTTTGGTTGCTGATGCATAAAAAGAGCTCCAAAAGTTCAGAGAATTTTTTTCTCCCTGCTACTTAATTCCCAGAAAAGTAAGCTTGAAAGGATTTTATCAGAATAGGTTCTTTTCCTTTTAAATTATTGTCCTGGGCTTAAACCACGACAATTATATATGTGTGTGTGTGTGTGTATATATATATATATATATAAATAAAATACTTTTTTTTTTTCCTGTAGTCATTTGTGGAAGGATAAAATTTCATATTGGATTCCTTATTTTCTTGTACATTTTGATTTGTTGTGGTACTGTTATTTATGAGAAGTCACAATGCTTTTTTTGATACAAAGACTGAAAGAGATGTTTGGCATTCATTTTTATATGAATTATATTTATTTTTTCAAATACATTAGAACCAAAGTAAAAACATTTTTTCTGTATAATCATGTACAATATATCTTTTCTTGTATTGCATATAAATTATAATGAGTCTGGGCCTTTAAATGTTTGAAATTGAGTTATAATTCTCACAGTTGTCACTGTACTCTGCATTGTCTGTTACATCTTGATGAAAAGGAATAGTAAAATCCACCAATATTAGTTTAATAGAACAGTGCAAGACCTGCATGCCCTCTGGTGGAAGCGATCCTTAACATACGAATGTAGATCAGCTTTTGTGGCAGCGCTCAACGTCTGACCTGCAGACATGCACTCCTTTGATATACTTAGTTACTCAATTAAGATATGTTATTCCATAGCAGAGTTTGTTAGCTACTAGGAAGGCAAACTCTTCCAGTGCATTATTTTTTTACACTTTTCATTACAGTTTGAACTCTTTCATTTCTCTTCAACCTCTTTCTTGACTTTTTAACCTTGTTACTCCACTGTAATAAAAATAAAATGAGTTATATGTTGTGTAAAGATATTGAACAGTATCTCATTATTGACACAGGTTTTATAAATAGAATTTTGCTCTGCTTTTAAGGAAGTTTACAGGTCCGATACAAGCTCAGTAAGGATGGCCTCCTCATTTTCACCATTGACTCTGGAAATTTTGCCAACCGAGAGCTGCACCATGTGAAGATTAACAGAGAAGGCAGAGAGCTCATAATTCAGGTATGCCATGGTTTATGTTGAGAGTTAAATAAAACTTCGTGCCACAAACAGACCCACTGATTTCAAAGTCTCATCGTCAGCAGGAGGCAAAAGTTTCACATTGATCTGGTGCAACCAAAGCTGGTCCAGCAGCAGCTGTAGGTTAGACCAAAGCTCCATCCAACCCTGCTTCAAAGAGTGCCCAACTGTGGTGGTGTCCTTTGAGTGATCCTTCCCTTGTCTCTGACAATCTGTGAGTTAGGAAATACCTTTGGCCAGAAGTTCATCTGGACCATTGGAGTGGTTCTGGGGCTTGGGGATGTCTGTGTGACCTGTAGTCCCAGAGGAAACACATGGTATGGATCTTTAAAAAGCTGACAAAGGGAGAAAACCAGCTGAGGAACGAGCACCTGGGAATGTAATTTCATTTAGGGTATGTGCCCCAAGAGACAATGTGACCCCAGCTGCCTTATCCTCTCACAGAAAAGGAAGAGCTGGGGGAACACAGGGTGCAGCCACCATGTGCATGATGATGCCCTGTCCCCTTGCTAGAAGCAAGCCATGCTGAATGTGACAACCTCATGAGAGATGAGAACCCTCCTCTGCCTTGTTTCCCTGCATCGCCTGTTTTTCCAAGGCAGGGAGGAGAGGACTATCTTACTGCTCCTTCTGAGGCTAATTATAGCAGTTCAGATTACAAAACAAATCGGCTAGATCTGGGCGGCAGCCTTTTAACAGGGAAGGGTGGCAGAGTCTACAGAGAAGCTGTGTGTTAAGGAACAGAATGAGAAAGAGATAGAAACACAGGGAGCGCCACAGTTTTTCTTTCCTCTACAGTTTCCATGTCTGGGTGGTAAAATGATAACACAGCACGCAACTAGGGTGGGTAGGCCTGATTATCTAGGAAGGAGGCTTATGCTAAAAGCCAGGGTTTTCTTCAAGTACCAGTCTTCTATTGTCTGCTGCACTGTGGTTTTCTTCTATGCAGAACTAATTCTTCACAATACATTTTTAGAGAGGCCTCCTTTGAGTGTATTCTGAAGTGGCTAGACATGGATTTGGGGAAGCAGGGGGATTTCAGTGTCAAACATTTTAAGCTTTTCTGCAGGGGAAGTTTCTTCAAAGCTCTTTATATGACTATTCTGGTATACCTTTCAGCTTCTCATGCTAAAATCAAAGCATATTCACTTTGCTATCTTTAGAAACTGAATTGCGCTTGGGGGCAGAATTAACTGATTTGCAGCTGAGAGCATTCCCAGAAGTTTGCAGTACAGAGAGATCTAGGGGTGTCTACATGCTGTTGTAATGAACTAATTTTATTGACCTCTTCCAGGTTGATCAAGTTCTCAAACTCAAACACAACTTTTCTGAGATTGATTTTAAGGCCATTAAATCACTCACCTTGGGCAAGGTCACAGGTAGGTTCTACTAAAAATATTCCTGATTCATCAGTTGTTATAGTGCTGGAGTTAACCTGTACTGTGTGTTGGGTTTTTAATAGGATTGAGGTTTTGTTTGGCTGGTTTAGCTGTAAGAGTTGGCCTGAGCATTCCAGTACTCCTGTTTGTATACCTCATCAATGGAAAAATTTGGCAGCTTTACTTGTTTGCACTGATAACAATATTAACTTCTCCCATTGTTCCCCCTAGTAAAGTGATTCATACTGCCTGTGTGGCTGCACAGGGTGGCATCTTAGCCTAATGATACTATTTTGCTAACTACAGCTTGCTCCTCTCAAGCCATCTCTGTTTCCTAACTATAAGAAGAACAGCACTGTGAGCCTTCATACTCTCTACCCCTTTTTCACTCCCAGTCCTTTTTCATTTGAATTCTGCAAGGAATATTTATATTATGTGTAGCACTGAGGCCACAATTCTGTGTGCTCTGTGCGTGGACCTTGATCTTTACCCCTCCACACTACAAAGACATTACAAGACCAGGAAAACTGCCTGAAATTTGGAAAGTAGAACTCCTCTGTTTTGTTGTCAAGTGTGTTATATTTCTTTATATAAGAGTCTTATTTGTTCCCAGTAAGATTCTAAGTGCTTCCTTGGTTATAGACCTTTTAGTCCTTTGTTAGAATTGGACCTCCATATCAAGCCTGACATCTGTTTCACTATTACAATTGTATATGTTTTATTAATAGCACCAAAGGCCTGCAGGACTGGTAGCTAGACAGAAACTATAGACATCCTCTAGTGTCTACTTGTGCAATATAAGTGTATATAATGACATTAGTGCATTCTGCATCATGTTTTCCTAAGTAGATTAAGGGCAGGAACTGTTTTTATCCTTAATTATATTTAACGTTTGTTCAGAATGCAGCAATCTTCCAAGCATTTGTGGACAGGTTTGGGGTCCTGACACTTTTTAGCCCAAGTCAAGCTAAGCTAAAAATCTCATTTTGTCAGCAGTCAGCTGTAGTGCTGAAAATCTGCAAGAACATTGCTCATCATGACCTCTAACTAAAGCTCCAGCTATAGATATCAAAACAATAAACCAAGGCTTTTCTAACCAGCAAGATGGAACATAGCACAAAGACCTTCAAACTTTTAGCCAGCAAGCTGACAAGGTGCAGCTCAGCATCATGGAGAGAAACTAGATTTAGTCACAAAAATATGATTAACTTTACAAGTACAAGGTTGTTGCAAAGCCAAAAAGCCCAGATGTATCTCCAGAGGTCTGGCATTCAGTTCCACTGAATGCCACAGACTTGTCTCCAGGCAGCTTTTAATGGATATATCATTCTGTTATTTCTCTCTTGCCCCAAAGTTTATTAGGATCTTGTTTTAGTAATAATAATAATAGCAATAGTTCATATTCTGTAATGACACTAAAGTCATAAACTTGGCCGTCTAGATGGTGGAAGATCTTATTGCTGTACCAGGAATCACACAATGCATCCCAGCAAGTCACTTTAATTCCAGCCTAATCCTAATTCTGGTTTCTTTCTCATATGTTAAGTGAATTTCTGTAAACCTGTTCTTCTATGTCAGGATTTCATTTTCCAGGTTTTATCCCACAGCTGTAGCTGTGCTGAGTAGAGTCCTTGTGTCCTCACAGAATCACAAATCCCCCTGAGTCTTCTTCTCTCCAGGATGAACAGTCCCAGCTCTGTCAAGCCTCTCTTCACATGAAAGATGCTCCAGTCCCTTAATCACCTTTGCAGTCCATCAGTGGACTCACTCCAGTAAGTCCATGTCTTTCTTCCACTAAGGAGTCCAGAACTGGACCCAGTACTCCAATAGCATTACACTCATGCAGAGTATGGGGGAAAGATCATCACATTCTGTCTGCTGGCAATGTTCTTCCTAAGGCAACCCCGGATGCCAGGATGTCATTGGCTGCCTTTGCTGCAAGGGCACATTTCTGGCTCATGGTCAGCTTGTTGTCCACCAGGACCCCCATGTTTTTCTCTGCAAAGCTGCTTTCCATCTGGCCAGCCCCAACCAGTGTCAGTGGATGGGGCTATTCCTAACCCAGGTGCAGATCTTTGAATTTCCTTTGTTGAACTTTATGAGGTTCCCGTTTCACCTTTTCTCCAGCTTGTCAATGTCCCTCTGAATGGTGGCAAAACCATCAGGTCTACCAACTGCTCTTCCCGATTTTGTATCATCTCCAGGTTGCACACTGTCCCATGCTGGAAAACAAACAAACAAACAAAAAAAACCCCACCAAAAAACAAATCCCTACTGCTACAAAGTCAAGAGTATTGCCTTGTTATATCAAGAGGAGAGCTGGACCATGTCATTTTAAGAATGTAGAACTTACATAAGTATGTCCATTCATCATGTGTACTATTATATGGGTAAAACGTCAACTATAGATTCTTTAAATAATGGCTCACCAGAAGGTGAATACTGGTGACCTAAACCAATATCCTCCAAGTTCTTCCCTGTCATTGTTCATCCCCTCAGCAACGCATAAACTTCCAGAGGCATGTGATGCTTTGAAGTAGACCTAGACTTCCTGTAGTGTTTGGTTTGGATTCCACTGGGATTTAGGTACCTAAAGGCATTCATTAGGAACATTTAAGTGTCCACTGAAATAGAACCATATTAAAAAACTCTGTTCTATGCGTCCTACGTATCCATGCTATACTCTTCTGAGAATTTGTCTCTCTTCTTCTCACACCACTGCTTATTTGCCTGCTCTTAACAGCCTGATCCTGGCTGCTTGACCAGATGATTATACCATCTTCTTTCTTGACTCCACCATTCATTTCCCACTGGCTGAGAAATCTCAAAGAGAGCTTCCAGCAGGACATCATAAAAGCCTGAAACCTCTTCCTCACCAGATTTTCTTATGATAACCATTTTAGCACAGCTGGAACTTTTGAAAAGTGCACTTTTATACAATGACCAGTTTTTAAATAATAGTGCTTTCCCCCCTCCTACCTCCCCTCAGCCCCATTACACTTACTTTAGTCAAAAGCTACTTAAACTCTTGATTTTTTTTTCTGCTTTTCAAATCTTCTATATTTTCCAATGGCTGCCCTACACCCAGCTTTGAATTCCAGGAAAAAAACCTCCATTTAAGGTGGAGGAGGCTCACCTGGCATTCAAAACACAGGGACACTCACTCTGCCACAGACTGCTTGAATGACCTTGGGCAAGCCATTTATGTGCAGATATAAAGGTAAGCAGGCATTTTATTCCCACTGGAACCAGTCTGAGCTTTACTATCTCTGTTCTCTATCAGGAAAGCATGGATAATAGAACATTCCTACATCAGAGGGGTGCTAGGAGAATAAAAGCATTAAAGGCTGTGAGCTGTTCAGATCCACAGTAATGGGGCCATATAGCTGCCTTAGAATGATCAATCTAAATATAAGTGTGGGTTTGAAGACAAGGGAGTAAAAGGAAGTAGCATTCAAGTAGCCAACAGACGTTTGTTGAATTCATCCTCACAGTATCCAACAGCAATAGAAAAATATTATTATCCTGTAGTTTGTCGTCCTTTTACTTCACAAATATAGAGGCAAGGCACAAAAGGACCTATCCAAAGCTCGTCAGTATCAATGTGAGTTTTTCCATGGACTTTAGTGAGTACTGGATTCAGGCCCCAAGTGGGTCATACCGTTTATGGCAAAGCCTCAGTGAAATCTTAACCAGAGTCCCAGTTCATTTACTTTAAGTACTCCTTGCAGAGATCATACTGCTGTATTTACCCACATGAGCTGTATTGGCAATCTGACCTGACTGTGAAGCTGGTGCCGCTTTGAACAAGGGATTGAACTTCATGACCTTCAGAGGTGTCTTTCAACTTAAATTATTCTGTAATTCTTTGATCTCAGAGCCACATTTGCATACATTTAGTTCTTGTCTAGAAAAAGCTGTTATCCCAATGGGAAATATAATTTATTTGTTTTGGGGTTGACCTTAATGAATTTTTTAAAACTTCTTACTGTGCCCCAACATGTCTAAATCTTTCACCACTATAGTCCCTAGAAAAAAAATAATCACTGGTGCAGAGAAGTGAATCTCATTGTCTGCATATTTGCTTCTGAGCAATTTAATATACAAGCTGTGTAGTGATACCAGAGTAAAAGGGTAGCACTGAAAGGGATTCAAGAGTATTCTGAAGAGAAAGGTTGCAAAAATTTCTTTAGCACCTATTAATGTTGACCTAATTTACTTGTGTCTTCAAAGTGATGAATTAGCAGACCTTCACACACTGGCAATGTAAAGAACTGTGTAGTCTAGCACATAACCATGATATCTTTTATCTCTAAAAGCCTGAGCTAAAACACACTCAAGTTGTAGGAGTCTTTCCACTGAATCATTCAGCTTTGATATAAAGTGTACATAGAAGAAAGTTCATCTGGAAAGTAATTTTATTAAAATAATTATGTAGGTGCAGTACAATTCTTATGATTTCTACAATAGCTTTTCTTATTAAAAGTTCACAAGAAGAAAATGGAATCTGTACACTGAAGAGATCACAGAGTAATTCATCCAAGAGTGATATTGTATTGGGGGAGATGATAACAAGATAATTAAATCAGAAGGGGTAAGCTGGCATTAACTCTGAGATACAAAAGCTTCCCTAAAGAAGGATCTCCTTTTAGAGTATTTCTATGGAAAAGACTTAAGTCCATTTTTTGGTGGAAAGTCATTCCCTTTTTTAAGCTCATGAGATCACAATTTGCTTGAGAAATTTAAAGTCACAGTCTCAGAATATTGTGCTTTAGCATTTCAAACAATATAGCAATGGCTGCAAGAGATATTGGCCAGACTCTTCTGGACACTGCAAAGCTCTTTTCTTTACTGCAGACTCTTCTTGCCCTAAATACCTATTTCTCAGAAGGACCATACCTTGGAAAAAGATCTCTTGGGTGCATTATAGGGCACCTTTAAAAGTCTATGTTTTTCTTCCTAGTAGCCTAGTAAAACATTAAGGAAAATCAAAAGGACTACTTAGAATAAAAGAGGAGATGCATTTGGGACCAAGATGGCAGCAGTTAAAATAAGCAACTAAGCCAATAACGCCCTCATGTGTCTATGAAAAAGAGACCAAATCTATTCAGACTTTTTCCCCAGCAATATCATTTACCATATGATCATAACACCATGCTTAAATCCTTGTGTTCTTGATGATAATACTGCCTAAATAAGTGTGCAAGGTCATCTACTTCTAACCAGAAATTTTATTTTTAGTCTGAATTCTTGCTACTTGAGTTGATTTTAGCCATCTGCTCCTGAGAAAAACATGTATTTGCACATCGTCTCTCCATCTTCTTGTATATTTTCTTCTTTTTATAGATTATATTTTGAGCCCATGCAAAATCACATAGGGCTGGCTGTGTTGTGACAGATTAGGATTCAAATGTCAAAAACTGTGACATGTAACAAATTTCACATTGCAACTCCAAGCAGTGTTTCATTTTCGATGACAAACTGTCTCTAAGAAAACATACTAGATGCATGTCTGAAATTATCTCCGCTAAACCTAATGAAATAAAAATTCTCAAATGTTCCACTTGGCACGAAATGTTCAATGGCTGGCAAGCAAATCCTGGCACATTCTGCTCATTCCTGTGAAAACTCGTGAGAAAAAGTACATTTACTTTGTTCTTGCTGTCCCTTGCTTTTTCAGAAGTGTCTTGTAGGTGCATTGAACGCCTGGAGCCTGTCTCCTGTTCAAACTCATCCTTTTCTTAAGCAAGAGCCAAACTGGTTGAGCTCAGTGGTTCTAACCAGAAAAAAATTCTGTGTTGTTCACTCCACTGCCTTTGTGGCAGGCTCGCACCAGGAAATGAGATAATTCCACACATGCCTTTTTGTGTGTTCCAGTCTAATCCAAGATATGCTTTCTGCCCTTTCCAACTTAATGATTAGTATCAGCAGTGTTTGCTGAGGTTATTGAAGGACATAGCAGCATGTTTTTTGAGGTAACTACACAGTACCTACTAGTCAACTCTTCTGAGACAGGGGCAGTGTGGAGACTACAAGAGTCTCTTACTTCAAGGTCATGGGCTCAATCTAGTGACAATGTCCAAGAAGTAATCTTGCCAGTGCTGTTCAGCACCTTGGCAAAATGAGGATGGATACACTTTAACTGCCACAAAAATCATCCTTCTATTTCTCAGACAACCAGTGCTTCAGCATACAGAGTAAATCACCCTTTGCATTTCTACCAGCGATTCACTTAGATTAGATTAATTAATTAATTAGGGTGTAGACATTTAAAACAGGCTATGCCTGCTCTCACTGATGTTAAAAATAAATTTCGAGTAAGGAAATCCATGATGGGCCTTCCTGTATGTAAGTGAGCACACAAGTAAACTTTGGGCTTAGATTTAAATTTCTAAGTGACATGAAATTAATGTTTATAAAAGAAAGAACAAAAAGATATTGGATAATGTTTATGGTCCCTTTTCCATAGTGATATCTTTAGAAAGAAGGTCTTTTGAGCCATGCTCCCTGCATGCAAATAACACTTGTTTTCTCTTTGATTCCAGTTACCCGTCATATTAGTTATTGTTTACTATGTCAATTTGCTGATACATTGCTGAGCAACTTAATGCTTGGTCCTAGAGAATTCCGGCAGAATTCTATTTATGATGAAAATTAAATCCCCATTACTGGGATATTAAGACTTAAAATTGCTTTATTTATTTAAGATCTTAAAACAAGTGTGTTATATATGGCAAAGGTGCACAAAGAAACAGAAATGGAAAAGGATGTCTGTTTTGTTGAATAGGAATTATTCAGCAGATAAATTATGTTGATACAATCAATAAAGTTTAAAAAATACAACTTCATGTTAAACTTAGTCCTCATTATCACAGAAAACCATTGCAAATATATGGAAAACAGGAGAGCAAAACCAACACAAACCTTACTGAGCTGTGACATTGCAGACAGCTTCCAAGGAGCAGCTAGAGGACCCAGCAAGAAGCCAGACCAACTTATGTACAACTCAGCAGGCAAAGCTTAAAAATTACTTCCTAAAAATATGGGTAAACTTAGGTTGTGGGGAATGAATAGTTAAATTACTCAAAAGCCGAATAAGATTGCCTTCTCACCCCCCGTGTAGAAATCATCCAAACTCCATCTCCAGTACCGAGAACAGAAATACAATGCTAAAATGTCAGAAGATCAAACCAAGTCAGCAGCAGCAATTCAGTGTGATTTTCCAGGCCAGTCAAATGCATGGAAAGATTCACAGCATAACCAGGTCAGAGGAAGGCCACTGACGTTTCATATGACCTTGCTTCAACACAGACCTTGGAACTCCTCTGAGTTGCTTCTCTTACTAAGCAACATGTCATGTACTGAAAATATCTTTTGGAAAAACATTTTATTACGATTTAAAGACTTCAAGTGACAGAGTGGCCTTTAGTAAGCCTTTCACAGAGGTAACCATGTCATAATCACAGATTTACATTATCCACTCAAGAATTCAGGGGGCAGTACAATTCGTTCACATCCAAGTTGTGCAGGTGTCTTATTGAGAAACAGTGAAAGCCCCACTTTCTGAAAGACATAAGGCATGCACTCAAAGCCATATAATAAAGTGAGCATTATCTGTGCACTTGAGATTTTTACCAGAGGACTCTGGAATTGTTTTTGGTTTGTTCTTTGATTTCTTTTTTCAAATTTCAAAGCCTTTCAACAACAAATCTCCTAGTTCTCATTCATGCAAAGCTTACTTTGACAAAAGATTGCTGGAATTGGCCCTTAATTTGACTTTAGAAAAGCCTTGAAAAGTACTGTATCTTAGACTTCAAACTACTGTACCATGGAAAAGGAATTCATTATTTCTTAGGCTTTACCTTTTTCACATTGGGGCAGAACAGAGCAATTTAGATTGCCTGATGTCTAAAAGATACCAACAAATCTACCTTTTGTGTCAGAGCTAAGAAAACAGGAAAGGCTGAGAGTAGGAATGTTTACGAAGAGTTTTATAAATTCAATAAAGGTGGCACATACTGTAAATCAGTCTTTTAGTTTTATATAAGCCTTCTTGCAGAAACTTGGAAACAATTCTTTGTCTGTTTTATAACACCCCTACCAAAATCTCATTAAAAATCTGAATGCAGCCAATTCCTAGGCACTTTGAGAAGAGCAAATGTGAACCTCTGTAAAGCTGCAGTTTTTCCAGTGGCAAAGCCTCACTGTTTCTCTTCCCATCTCTCTTCCTTGCAGTTACTCACAGCCCAGAGGCTGTCCACATGACAGCTCTGCAGACTGAGCAACTCTCCTGTAAGACCCCTTGTACCTTGCTTTGCTGAGAAGCAGCCAAACTCTCCACGTTATACTTCTATGAAGACATTCAAACATAATTAGAAATCTTTCTCGGCTAATTACCTCTGACTGCATGACATAGCAGTCACAGATCTTGAGGACCAAAATAATGTGTGATTTGGGCTAGTTTTGAGATTTCGCTGTATTTTCATATATGTAAAAGAAGTTTATGTAATTCAGGTAGCAATGTGAGTTATAAGAGAAAGTCTACTTTTTTCCTTAATCTTTTTGGCTGGGAGCTTGTAAAATCATTGTATTTGAATGATAGTGGGAAAAATGGACCTTATTTTAAAGTTTACCATCTTATCTTTCAAGCTTTGAAAATAAACTTGAAAAGCTGGGAATCCTTATTTTCCAATGTCATTGGAAGTATTTCCAAAACTTTCAATGCTAGAAGTTTTTTTAATTAGCAGGTAATTTTTAAGACTTTAAATAAGTTTTGATACTATATATGTGTGCATTTGTTGTTTTTTTCTTGTTTGGTTGACCTAGATATAAGGGTCATCATGTTACAGACCTCTGAGCAGTAAGAATTTCAATTTCTGGAAAGTAAATAAATGAGAGCTTGGAGGAAAGAGAAGATAGCTTCACTGTCCTTCACTGACTTTTCCAAACAATCTTTGATATTAAAACATTTAGAACTAAATAAAAAACACTCACCTTTGAATGGGCTTTCTCTTTGTGAAATTTAAATGAACACAGACCAACAGATAAATTAATCACGCTATGTCATCTTTAGGCTGCAAAAGAGCATGGAGGTATTGGTTTTGATTTAGATAAAAAGAAGTACAGTTTTGCTTTTTTTTTTTTTTTTTTTTTAATTAGTGGAATGGGGCTAGCAGAGTGAGATCCTGGCTCATAACTGGGAGAATTCCTAGGAACTCTGATTATAAAAATGTAGTAACATGATTAGGTGCATCAGAAAAGTAAGTTGAAAAATAAATTCTTGAAGAAGAGTGGAAGCCTATATTAGCAAGCCATTCAATATTAGGCCACATGAAGCATTGTATAACGGAAAATAGAGAGCAGGCTCCTTCACTAAAAGGGTGGAGGAGGTAGCATACCTTGAAGATATGGTACATATCTGTCAAACTGATGTTAACAGATGCAAAAAAAGTTGAAGAGCATCATCCCTAGGATCCTGTGATATTCAGTGTTGCTATTTTTACTGTTTATTGTTATTATTGTTATTGCCATGGTTAGCACCTATGATGTGTTAGATATTGTCCAGAGAGTAGAGAAAATGGATGAGGAAAGAAGCACAAGGCAGGCGTTTATGTCCAAGCCAACATAAAATGTAAGTAGCCTTGTAGAGGAAGGTCTGGGGATGGGAACCTCATGGGTCAGGCCAGGGAGAGCTTGTAGGCTGCTGAAGGAGTTGTGATTGGATGAAGTGAAGGAAAAGGGGTAGGTAAGGCAAAAAAGGATTAATTTTTTTAATGCCTTCCTAAAACAGATGATTCCCAGAGTGTTTTTCTGTTGTACTGCAGATAGTTTGTCACTGGACCCTGAAGTCTCAAAGGCAAATGCCTATGGTTTCACTGGCTGCCTGTCCTCTGTTCAGTACAACCACATTGCTCCCCTGAAAGCTGCCTTACGCCATCCCAGCGTTGCTCCCGTGACTGTCACAGGCTCCTTGACTGAATCCAGCTGTGCATCCATAATGGAAGCTGATGTGAACACAGTAACCACGATATATTCCTCATCGGGTATGTCTTGCCAAGAGGGGAATGGGGGA
Source organism: Haliaeetus albicilla (assembly GCF_947461875.1). NCBI lineage: Eukaryota > Metazoa > Chordata > Aves > Accipitriformes > Accipitridae > Haliaeetus > Haliaeetus albicilla. Next base: position 16,093,667 of record NC_091486.1, read on the forward strand.
TTTAAAGGATACTGTAGAGTGAGGTTTCCTTCCTTTTTGCTGTAATGTAATTGTGATAGTATAAATATTGGAACTGGGAAGTTGTCTTTTCTTTCAGAATTAGGAGTGTTAAGGATGGGCATTACGATTAGCCAAAGTCCTTTTAAAAGTCATTGTACTCAACCAAAGTTTTCCATCTAAGTTCTTGGATTGCCTAAACATGCCTAGAACCAACAAAAAAGTCCCAAAGCCATAGTGGTAACAGCACTGGAAGTATGGTTATGCACCTGATTTGCCATTCCTGTCCACTCTAGATAGCTCCAGTGCTGCAGATCTCAAAGGAGAACATAAATGTTACACAGATTCCGTATCCCAGTGGTGATGAAGCAATAGGAGTCATACAACAAACAAGTCGAATTTGTTCCCACCCTGGCAGAAACGAACAAAAACTCATTGTACAAACCCCTCGACACACGTGCGTGACTTCCATTGAATGCTTGTACTTTATTCTCTCAGGCTAAAGAGAGGGAGCACTACTTGAGCAGTATCAGTAAGATGATCCCAACAGTTCGTTTATCTTTTGCAATCCTGAAACTGTCCTCTGGGAATATTAAGTATTTTGCATATGTGAATTTGTATGCAGAGAAGGAAACTCAGAGCAGATGGAAGTGTTGTCACCAGGAACAGGGGCAATCAAGTTGCTGCTTTAGTCACCAATGTTTGTGGCAGAATTCTTAACGACCTGAAAGGGGTACAAATTAAGGGCTATTTTTTGCCCCTTGACCTATGAATCCACTTTCTGTTTTCTGATAACTCTGGTTTAGATCATAATATGATTCCTTTGACATTTGTACTTGCATCAAACCCCCCTTTCCTGCAGCTTCTGCCTAAGATATTCAGCAGAAAACAAATGATGCTATTCGCATTCTGCATAGGGAAAAAAGCTGCTGATTACTCTGTGAAGAGTGGCTGCCAGTGTGTGTGTGCTTCTCCCCACCCCCCAACTTTCTTCTCACCACTCAGAGTTGTCTAAGATATCTGCTCTGACACACAGCAGAAATGTCTCTTGTAAATACCGAATGGGCAATGATACTGAAAATACAAACTCCTTGCCCTGTGATCTGTCACCTCGGTGATCTAATTTTTCTAAAGAGTTTAGGAAGCAGGAAAACCTGAGGCTCAGAACTGCAGGACAGAACACAAAGCAGAATGTAGCATCTTTGGACTTAAATATTTAAAGCTGACAATTGGTTGCACTCTATTGTCAAGGTTAAGCACTGTTACATGAGAAATGCAGAATTATTATAAAAGCTCATCCCTGTCTTTGCCACTCTATGCTTTAAGATACGATTTCCTCTCAATATGATGAATTAACTGACACTACTGCTTCACTATTCACACTGGATTTGATTAAAGCCTGAATAAGATCTTTAGAACAAGTTAGTTCTGAAGACTTCATGTCTTTATATGCTATAGTAAGAGCACTGGGTGGTAGATTCTTGTTACAAAAAAAAATTCCAATTTGTAGCAAATTATACTTTGTATAGATGTACTTGAGGATTACATTTATACATGGAAAGGACACGTTTTAAGAAATAAAAAGAAGACAGAGTTAAGGATTAACTTTCAAATTTACTGCTCATATCTCAATTCATCAGTTCCCAATTTCTCATTATTGAGTATCCGAGAAGAAAAATAGAACTTCAAAGTTGACTGTACATGTCTGTGACAATTTTCTAATGTACAGATACAACAAAAAAGCCCTCCAGGAAATCTCTCTTTAAATGTGTGAAAAAAGCTTTATATATTTATAACTTGAAAACAATTGATGCTCTTTCCTTCAGAGAGTAATGCTTGTTGTGTTCAAGAAAGTTTTCTAGCAGACAGATATGGAATAAAGTCCATTCACTCGCAGCTCAGTTATCCATACACATTTTTTCTGATTATGAAACACAAAATGAAAGGTGACTTACTGTGGTTTTGATATTTAACAAAGATGTGCAAATCACCTTCTTCCTTGCTGTAGAGGCTTTGGTATTCTGAACTCTACATTGATGACATAGAGATAATGGACTTTTACTGTGCTTTTTTTTTTATATATATGTTAAAATAATGTAAATGCCAGAGCAGATTCAGCTGTGTGAATGGTGGAGTCTTGAGCTGTCTGTCTACTCCAGCTGAAGAGCAAGTCTTCATGCATTTAAAGTAGAAAATGCCAAAGACTTTCATAAGTCAGAAACTACACCGAAAATAATTGCTTCTGAAAGGCAGCTTAAATAGTGCAAATCCCTGTCTCACTGTGCTAGTTGGGCTGGACCTGATATTTCCAAACAAGGAGGAGCCGGCCAGGGATGTGCTGGGACAGCCTTGGCTGTAGCAGCTGTGAGATCTCAGGATCCTGAGAAGGAAAAAAAGCAGAAAGCATGACTGCAGCCCCAGACTTCAGGAGAACAACCTTCGACCTGGTCATGGACTTGCTTGGAAGAATCCCACGGGACACAGCCCTGGTGAGAAGAGGGATCCAGGAGAGCTGGTTCAAGGATCATCTCCTCCAAGATCAAGAATGGTCCATCACAATGAGAAGGAAATCTAGCAAAGGTGGCAGGAGGCCCAGAGAGGTTGTGAAGTCTTCATCCTTGGATATATTCAAAACCCAAGTGGATACAGCCCTGAGAAACTTGCTGTAATAGACCCTGATTTGAGCAGGGCTTTGAACTAGATGATTTCCAGAGGGGCCTTCCAACCTCAGCGATTCACGCTGTAATGTCATCAGTTTTATCTAAAAGGAGGAGGATGTCCTGTTAAGGTCTCATATGAGACACAGTATTGTTTTTCCTTGGCTTCAGAGTTTATTGTGTTCCCACTGGAGATGGTTCTGCTGTCACATGCCATCTGCTCTGCTGTAACAAACCCTCTTCTCCTTGTATCCTGATTTTATTTCTCAGGCAAAACATAATTCTTAAGGCCTATGTCTGTTGGCCTCCATTCTGAAACTGATCTCCAACATTTGTTCTGGTTTCCTCTCAGTGCTTAAATTCTGGTGACAGTTGCCAAAAAAATAGTGGAGCTTTAATAGCATTTAGTGTCAGATCTTACATAATCTTTTAGGCATGAATGATGTCTTAAATAATTTTTAAGGTAGAAGTTCAATTTCATGCTTTTTTCATACATAGTTAATAGTCTTTCGTGACTCTATTTGACTAATACCATGCACCAGATAGCTGGAGATTTTTCTCTACTACAGGACGACTGATGTTCAACAGGTGTGAATTTTTATTGTAACTGATTTCACTGGCGCCAGCCGAGGGCTGGGGTAGAAAATATCTCACCAAATTTCCAGTATCTGAAAGTTAAATTATCCTGAGTCTAAAATAATGATTGGTCCCTTCTTCTAGTTTGTGGAAAGAAGTAAGCAAATCATGCTGTCCATCTTTGACAGCCATCTTAGGGTATGAAGTATCTCTAGGTTCTTTTCCTCTGTTTCACTAAATATAAAGAGCCTAAATTACTAGTCTTGATTTATATAGCTAACTCTGAGATACTGAAAAATAAAGATGAACCTACCCATGATGTACAAAATTATGAGCAACCTTGATCTAACTTTGAATTTGGCCCTGCTTTGAGCTGAGGCTCAAAAGCTTGAGATTAGGATAAATAACCTCCACATTTCCCTTCCAACCTAACCTTTTCTATGATGCTATCTGAATTTATGTGTAAAACCACAATTTTTATCCCTATTCCAGTTCCACAAATGTAGTAAATGAGAAGAAGCAGTGCCATGACTATATGTTTCTTGGCAACATCACTAGAGGCACCCAATATCCAAGCAAGGGGTCTCTTGTAAATAGGTTTCAACGTGAGTGTCCAAATCTGTCATTGGCATTTACCATTCACTTTGATAATGGGTGTACTGGAGGTGTTCACTTGGCCCCAGAAGTCCTTTTTGTGCCTGTAGCTCAGTCAATGAACTGCCGGTATGGGGAACCCTGACTTTTCAGTATGGATACGTTTGATGAGAAATCCTTCCACCCCTAAAACTAACAATAGATTTGCATCTTTTAAAACATGAAAGCCTCTTTGAGGCTGATGCCTTCTGCACATCTTTGGGTCTGGTTTCAGTGATGGAGAGAATAAGGAAAAAGTCCCCTTTAAGAACCTAAATAGCCCAAAGCCACCATCATTACAAACTCAGCACCTGCTGATGCACAAATACGAAATTGTTGCTTGTTTCAATAAAAATCATCTTATTGGGCAATAAGATACCAAAATGTGGCCAAGTTGGCTACTAAGACAAGGATGTTCAATTACAATAAACCTTGCAACACCGAATTTCTCAGTTAGGCTTCCACCCCTTGCATCAGAAAGATCAGTTTGGTAAAGCAATATAATATATAATATATATAGCAGAGACAGTCATCCGTAACTGCCACGCACATCCTCTGTATGATAGCCTGGAGGCTTGTAAAGGAGAGAAACACAGATAGGCATCTCGCCAAAATAAAGGGTAAGCTGAAAGGAAAAAAAATGTGAAAGTGCAGAAAAGCTGGACTCAACTAGCAGTAGAAAACACAGCATTTTCTGAAATGTGCAGGACTAAAGTAGGTACACTGCCATAACTCCACTGACTTCAGGGAGGGCTTGACCTCTCAGGTTTGGATCTGAATTTGAAACTGCCAGCATGTAGACTGTTTAGCCCACTGTTTCAACAGTAGTCATTTATAGATAAAGTTCAAGAAAGCTCCAACGTCAAGGAGTCTTTAATATAGGAATTAATTTCTGACCCCTCTCTGTTTTGAATCCAATTTGACCACTGCTTTTCTGCAATGGAGAGAAAAACATCCCTTCCAAGAAGCTGTCCTTAGCAGAGACTGTTTCTCTTTATGGGACTGAATTCGACTTGTATATCTGCATCTGCAAGCATAGGTCAGGTCTAAATCTGTCTAACCTTCCTTTCCTTTTGCTTCTTTCTGATATTGTTTCTTAGGTATCAAAAAAAAAACCAAACCAACAACCAAAAAAATAAAAAACAAAACCCTCAGACTGAGAAAAGCTCCCAATGGGCTATTTAGTTCAAATGTCTCCCTGATTATTCTACTGATAAACTGAGGCAACACTTTCAGGTGTTAGCATGAGCCTTTCTGTTGCCTTTTAAATATACCCTTAACAGACTTTACTCCTGAAGATGAAGAAGAAAATTGTTCTGCAAGCTCACTTTAATTTTCAGAGAGCTTTCTGGTTTGATTCTCCAGTCCCCCAAATCACATCTTTTGAAAACAGATTAGAATTCATAAGGGTTTCATAAGAAGATGTTTCTGTCTGAGCCACAGAGAAAATTAATATTGCTGATACAAAAAATAAGTCCTGTTCTGTTTAACCAACTGCAGATACTTTTGGGAAGACAGATGAAAGAGAGCCTCTCACCAATGCAGTCAGAAGCGATTCAGCTGTGATTGGAGGTAACTTCATTTTTAAAGATTACAATTGAAAAATAATTCTGTCAAGGCAAACATCTAGGGTACTTTAAATATGGGCCCCATAAAATCCAGTTCGAGTTTTTTGTAATCTAATGCAGGTCTAGTATTTGCTGTATTTATTAGCACATATCTGTATCAAGCTACCTAGATAGGCACCGGCATTATGAATGAAGCCAATAGTGGCAGCACGTGATGTTGGATATCACCAAAAAAAGGCATTGTGGATCATCAAGAACGTGAGTTTTCTAAAATATAACCAAAGTCTGTCTATCTGCCTGCCTGAGCAGGGGATTTGGACAAGAAGACCTCCAGAGGTCCCTTCCAACCTCAGTCATTCTCTGATTCTGTGTGATTCTGTGTTCCAAGACCCAGCTAGCTAGTAATTGTTTTACACACCACTCTGATGAGAGCCTCAACACAGTGTTCACATATTCTGTATTTCTTGAGCTCTCTCCTTGCAAGTTGGTGGTGTACAGGAACTTGCTAGGTCATATGGAAGCATTTATATGCTAGGGAAAGTTGTCCTTATAGCTTCATGTATGGTTTTCATTTTCCTTTAACAACCTGGAAGGCAATTTGTCTCTGTTTATTTTATAGGATGCCCTGTAGGGAGCTGCCTTTGATAATATCTAGAAGCTATAAACCAAAGTGAACAAGGCTCATGCAAGGTTTCCAGAGATAACACAGAAGAAAATATAACAGAGCAGGAATTTGTATGAGCATACAGATCTAGTTTTTTAAAAACAAACACACTGATCCAAATTTACTTCCAGTGAAAGCAGAATTTGACTGAAATTAGGTCAATGTCATCAATGGTTGCTGCTTTAAGTCTTACTCAAGGTGACAAAATAGAAATAAAAACTACCGGGGGGGGGGGGTGTTAGAGGCAGATGATTGTGTACAGGCTGAGATGAACTGATCTATCATATCCACTCGCTGTTGTGCATTAGTAATGTATTTTTGAGGTAATTGGGGGTTTTGTTTTGGTTTTTATTCTTTCTATCCTTCCTTTTTTACCCCTCTTCAGGTGTAATAGCAGTTGTGATATTCATCATCTTTTGCATCATTGCCATCATGAGCAGATTCCTCTATCAGCACAAACAAGCACGTCGAAGTAGCCAGACAAAGGAGAAGGAATACCCAGAAAACCTCGAGAGCTCCTTTAAAGCTGACATTGACTTGCAGAACACAGTGAGCGAGTGCAAACGGGAATATTTCATCTGATGGACAATGCAATTTCTTCTTACTCTTACTCCCCTAACCTTCCTTCCTTTATTCCCTTCTTCCTTCCTTTTTTCTTTTTGTAATTTTTTTTTAAACAGTCATTTTTTGCTAACTTCTTTTTCATTTGGAAAAGACCGCCCTGCACAGGAAACACTGACAACAATCACAGTGCCTCATTCTCTGCACAAGAACCTGGCAGTCACAGTTTACTTCTGCAGCTCAAGAGACCTGTTATCCCACCCTACACAAAATAAGATCCACATGCACACCTGGTTTCTGCTGTGTGTTCCTGGATATTTCAAAGTCCCCACATTTATTTTGGTTTTTCTCTGGACCCATTTAATTCATCACTTTTACACTAGAGCTGGACTATGTAAAGTAAAGTAGCTGAACACGTAGCTCTACAGATACTGGGACAGGATAGAGGGAAAGAACTAGACCAAAATGCTTGGTTTATTTTACTGGCTCATTTACAGCAGTCATAAAGAACAGGCCAAATTCTCAAATGATATGAATTGATATATATCTATTGATTTCAATGGTGTTACATTAATTTATACCAGTTGGGAAGCTGGTATGAGGTAAGGGAAAAGAAAACTGTCCTCATTAAGCTCCTTCCCCCAACCTCCTGTCCTTTTACTGTAACTTTTAGGCTTATCGGTACTTTTCCAACAATATATGTATCAACAATAAATGTCATTCCCTGCACCTCTTTCACCTCCATCTCATAAGGCTGGCTATGTAGACCCAACGTACTCTAGCGTAACTCTAGCTGAAGCATGGAAAATAGTAGCTTGAATCTCCAAGGGTTTTAGGAAGCTGCTAGGACTTAGGTGCTCTATATTTGTCTGAAATGTTAGAAATGCAGCATATACCTGTTCATGCCATATGGAGGATTATCACAAGCTGAGGTTAAACACTGTTGCCACTGTGGCAAAGACAAAGTACATAGACGAGAAAAAACAAAAATAGTTCAATCTTAAACATGAGTCACACCTTCTGCCAGTTCTTCTAAAAAAGAAAAAAATGCAGCTACTCAAAAAAACCCAAAACAAAACAAAACTGCATGAAAGATTGATTGGTATTTCCTGTTTGTAGAAATTAGAGTATCTTCTCCAAAGCTAAATAGAGAGAGGTCTGATGTCACATCTAAAAATGTTAATATTTGATCAACCCTGTTTACAAGGAAGAACATTAGGGAAACAAGTTAAAAAAGATCCCAAATACTCTACTTCGAATTAATCTTCTGTGCTGTTTTTATAAAGTCTTCTGTCCTTAGCTGATTGGGAACAATACTGAAGACTCAAATCCTGCCAGTTTTACTTGTGCTGTATGGTTTCAGTGTGAGGCTCAAAAACCTTCTTTTCAGTCACAGACATCCTAAGGGTGAGAAATGGAGAAGTCCCACCAAGGGAGGTTTTTCACACCCTGCTTGTGTCTGTGTGACATACTGCCTTCACAGGGCTTCTGAAGATTATGTAGAATTTGCTGTCAGACTTGAAGGTTTCAGACAGTTTAATCAATCCAACAGCTAAGAAGAAAAAAAAATTAACTCAAGACAATTTATTGTGCAGCTGAATCTCTTTCTTTGCCCCCTACAGTCTTCTGCAGTCATCCTGGGGTTTCCGCACGGTGATCATTTTTACATAGATTAAAACCAAATAATAACCCACAGCTAACTAGAGATGAGGTAACACATGCAACAGGTGCTATTTTTCCAGGCAGTGCATTGCAGGGGTATGTAGCTAGCTATATTTTTGATGGGAGGAGGGGACAGACAGGGAAGAATAAATAAATGACAGTTTGGATAGGGTAATACTTCACCACTTCTTTTGGAAGCAGCATCTGGTGAAGAGAAAGCAATCTTGGAATGATATCACTCTCATGTGAAGAGGACTATGTGAGGTCAGCCCCATAACCAGAACTCTATCCAAGCAATTTTATAAAGCTATTTATATTGAAATTAGTATTGGTGCCATTCTTCCTCGACTGTGGATGACAACAGCCCTTTTGCTTCATGCTGGCTGTTTGGACGATACATGATTACCTGAGAGTCTTTCTGCATGATGAGATGTATAATGGTGGACTCACTAGCTGTGTTCCCTTTCTGTTGCTTTATCTTTTGCAGTGAAGTCCTGGCAAAGCAATTCACTTTTCTCCTTCCCTCCTTCCCTCCCTCCCTCCTTCCCTCCCCCAGATAAAGCTGCTTTGTTTGGCATAGCAGGAGGGGAGGAATAAGCAAGCACATGGGCTTCTCTGCCTGGTTTTGAGTCATCTTACTGAAATGGCCTCTGTATGAGACATCTCTGAAGTCCTAAAATACTTAATTGTTCATGAAGAATGGAATGGGAGGGAGGGGAAAGCCCACAGGTGTGTATTTTTCTCTAGCCAAACTAACAGATACAAATCATTCTTCTGCTTTCCTACATGTTAGTTTCCAGGAATAAATTACTACAAAGTGCAACAATAAAGCGCTAAACAGCTCCAGCAGTGGAGTAGCTGGAAAAGGGAGACTGAGCAATGAAGCAGAGTCCTCTCATTTCTCAAGTGACTAAATTACTTTGAGCCATCTTAGGGCCTGATTATGCAAGATGCTGAGCTTTCTCAAGGTGGATCAAGTTCCCATCACCAAATGTAGGTATTAGTGTTGCTGCAAATATTTCAGATACAGCTCAGTGGCTGAGTCCTGGGCCAGAGAGTGGGTGTAGTAGCATGCTGTGTGCAAGCCCAGACCTGGCAATACAGTGTAAGTCGTTTCTTTGTCCATTTTTCCTTATCATTTAACATAGCCCAGGCTGGTAAAACTCCTTGAAAATTTAGCTACATTGGTGTGCATCTGTAAAAAGAATGAACTGCACATACATAAATACATGCATAAGTATAGAGAAACACATGCTCTATACCTATGGATGTAATGAAATGTGACTATTTATATGCTACAGGGCTGGACAAATGAACGCACTTGTATGGACTTGCCATTTAAAATCCTATATTCTAAATCAGGATGTCAATATTCTTATTAAAAGGTGGCTAAAAGATACTGTATGAAATACCCTAATATTAACTCCTTTTTCTTCTGTTTTGTTTTTTTTTTTCTTTTTTTGTTATAATGCTTTCTTTAGTGAGGGCATAATCTGATTTACTTAGGTACTAGTTAAAGGCAATTAAAAATAATTTTTAAAAAAAGAGAAGAAATGCAATTTTGAAAAAATCTACCACCATTAAAATTGCTTTTATTTTCCACAGTTCAAATTAGACCTTTTTTCCCATCTATTACAAACCATTTCTGCTATTTTTGTTTAAATTGCTCTGTAAATGGGGAGGTCTTTCCTTTCTTCTTTTAGCTATCATTCTAGATAACATTTTTCAGTAAGCATAGGGAATAATACTTTATATATATAAAATTTCAGGATTTATTTTAATGGAAAACCTGAGAATATCAAAGAATTGTTTGGAGGTGGTGTTTGGTTGTTTGGGTTTTCTTCCTTCTGCCAAGATAAGTTTCATAACAAAAGCAGGGGCTGGTAGAAGATACCATGTCTCTTTTTTTCTCCTGGTGATTACGGTATGTAACCTCGGAAAATGATTATTGCTAGGCAGGGATTTTTAGGCTATGAAATTTCTAAGTCCATTAGGTATGGATTTAGACACTGAAAATTCCTGTTTTTCAGAAATGACTTGGCCAGTAACAGCCATGATTATAAAGATATTTAGTCATGCGAAGTTTGAGTTGGGTGCCTAGAAGGACTGTCTGAGAACCCTGGTGTCTGGCTATAGAAAACAAATGAAGGCTGTTGGAAAGCTAAATCCTACTAACTTTCAGTGAGAGGTAGGCTGCCACCTGAGTGAAGTGTGGGCTTTCAAAGGAATTTACTCTCATGAGAATGTGGATCAATGCTTAAGTGACTAAACAAGATGAGCACTTGACTTAAATTAAATTCAGTTGGATTTTTGCTTCTGCCTTGCTGTGAAATATTTTAAAATACTACAAGACATTTAAATACTTTTGAAAATTGAGTCCCATTTCTCTTTTGGAAATAAAACGTTGGTCCTAAGTCACCTATGTAATTTACAGTAAGTATTTCATCTGTCCTTATTCACTTGCTAGAGAGAAGACAGTGTGAGTGGTTTGAATAAATTTTTAACGTGTACACTTTTTTTTCTTTTTCTTGTTCTTGCCATGGCACAGCACTTAGGGTATGTCTGCAGTGAAAACAAAGCCAAACAAAAGACAAGCTTTTAACTCACATTGGCTAAACCAGGATTCTCATCTGGGTGAACTAGCTGTGAAAACAAACCTTTTAGGGCTGTACTGTTATCAGATTGTGTTCAGTCATGAGATTCCCCTGACATTTAAGTTAAAAGTGATAGCCAAAATACAAACATGAGATGCTTTCTCTCTGCTTTACTTTAACCTGATCTAGCCAGACTTAACCCATCCTATTTAACAACGGCTCAATTTTTACAGTGTAAACCAAATCCTTATTTTAATGAGATGTTTGTCTATATTAAGCATTTAGCTGATCACATATTACACGTATTGGGTGAGGAGCAATCAATATATCATATAGTTTCCCTGTGGTGAGGGGATATGAATCTTCTCCTGATGAAGTCAGCCGTCGATTTTGCTGAGCATAAGATTGAGTCCTAGACCTATGGAAGCACTTGAAGATTGCTTTTATCTGAGTCTTTTGGGTTTGTTTCATTTTGCATTTGGTTTTACAGGCTACCTGTTTTACATTTGTCATCCAGCCCTGTCCTGTGGTCAGTGAGGACAGGGCAAATATCTCAGACATCCTTTAAGATTCAATTAATCACTCTCTAGAGGTGCATCTTTCTCTCCCTTGATTGTAGAGACAGGGTAGGCTCCGGGCAATAGGTTAGCTACTTCTAGTAGAATTTGCCTACATACAGGAATTTTACACTAGTTTTGCAGCTCCAGTAAGACACATCTCCATAGGTCTTAGAAGAGACTTGTTTTTATGCCAGCTGGGATCAAGGAAGGAGACCTCCTAGCATCTAAAATTATACTAGACAGCTCTGCTTAGGAAACGCATGTGTCTACTTATAGCCGAATGCATGAAAATAAGGTGTCAAAGCACCCATTTGAGTCAGTGGCGATCCGATCAGTAATCTGTGGGGCTTGGGAGAGGATAGCTCTCCTTCTAGTCTATTCTAGATCCAAGATCCATTCGTTGCCTTGTGGGAGCTTTGGCAGATAGCATACATGTAGACAGATCTACACAGATCTCATAATCTGAACCTAACTCAGACCTATAAGATGCCTTTCTAGCCCTGCGTGTCTGGTGCCATCTGAGATGAACTAGAGTATCTCTGTGGCTCCAGTAAGGATGCAAGCCTCCTGTCTGTCATGTCTTGTATCTGCTAGCCCCAAGCAGATATGTCTGATAGCTGTTGGCTTTTCAAATTATAGTAAGTGCCCGTCCAGAAGCCCTAAGTTCTCAATGAGATGAATCCCTGAAAAAAATTCCATTTTAGGAACAAAATCAACCTTCCATTTCATCAGTGTAAGCCAATCAGTTGAAGTATGTCCTTCACCTCAGTTTAACAAGAAGGTAACAGGAGGCAGAATTTGACCCCTTTGTGCTCCACTGTCTCATGCCATTGTTTGTTGCCATCACCTACACAAAGGTTACACTGAAGACGACCAGTTTCAAGTATTGTTCTGCACTGCCAGCTCTTCACAGACACAAAAGGGGTTTATTTATTTATTTATTTTTCAAAAAGCAACACTTTCTAAAAGGTTTGAGCAAAAGCTGAGACTTTGTGAAGCTCTCTGAGACAAATGCTATTGCAAAGCTTTCATGCAGTTTTGTAATGACTACTTATCAAACAAGCCAAGTGATACAGTTACATCCCTGCCAAACCAAAGGCCTTATCCAGAGTCCTTTGAGATTGGTGGGAGGCCTCTTGGTCGACTACAGTTAGAGTTGCACCACGCCCTTGGGGGCTTTGGGGGTTTTCTTCACAAGTTACTATCACAGCTTCAAAGCATGATTTGTTCCCTTTGGTTCTGCACTTTGCTGCACTTCCTTTCTCAATGAAAAGTTCTTCACATCCCCTTTCGGTGTGGGCGGCCCCCTCCTTCATGCTCCTTTTGTACATGAAACTTCTAAACACAGTCTTCTTTTGGATCTGAAGTAGCTTTTTTCCTTTGGTTGGTTATTTTGAGTCATGCATATAGGAGTTTGGGATATTTCTATGTATTGGTACTTATTTTTGTGATCTTTTGCACTAAGTTAGTCTGACAAAAACAAAAACTGGAAAAAAAAAGCACACTTTCTGGTGAACTATTGTAATTTGTAAGCTCATTGTTTGTTGTTTGTAATGTACTGAGTCTACAAGCCGAGCTAAGGAAAGATTAAGGCAACAGTTTGTGTTGACAGTGTCACTCCATATCTACTTCATCTCTGTTTTCTTTTTCTCTCCTTTTTTCTTTAACATGTGGGGCTATCAAGTTGGTGGTAGTTGGCAGAGGAACTTGTGTTACAATTTTAACTAAGGTTATGTTTTTTCTCCTGGCAGTCACAGAAACCAGAAATCTGAAGAAATTTCATAATTCTCAAAATGTCAGCCAGGTGCTCAGCCAGAAAGGAGACTGCACTCCACCGTGGAGATGTAGTCACCGTGGACATGTAGTCACCTAAAGGTGGTGACCTGGAAGGGGGAATGGTGACATTAAGTCTCCAAATTACAATTGCAATGAGGCAGTGCAGGAGGCAAAAGCTCTCAGAAAGGTTATGCTGTTGGAAACCAACCATGGTAACCATCAGATGGATATGAGGGTTTCAGGTCTTTTTCCACGATTCATTTTTTCCATGGAATGAATTACTAGTTAGCCTGCCAAAACATAGCCTTAATTGTCCTGATGATCTGTAAAGTATTGGAGATGTACTTCAAACATCGGAGAGGATTTCAAACCTCTGACTGATACCAATCTGAATGTCTCCAGTTAGATCACTGGAGCTCTCCCTGATACCCCAAAGAAGAATTGGGGATGGTTTCCCTCAAACAATCGTAACATTCAATGAAATGTTGGGTACAACAGGTTATCCAAAGAATGGTGTTTGCTTAGAAACTCTCCTCTCTCTATCCCTCCCTCTCTTAGGATGCTTGTGGCAGCTTTTTTCTAAACTACTGACTGCTGTTCACATTGCAACACCATTTGCTTCTTGATATGCCGGTCATCACTCTCTTCATGGATTTCAATCCCACAACCCTAAAGACAGTCCTTCTGATAACGATTTCTGCATGGGAAATTATTTACTCACTTTTGCATGCCCTTTACAGTTCCTTCTTGCATCATTTAGGCAAACCATTTTCTGATGTGTTTTGTCATTGCTGCCAAAGCTGAGCAGGCATATCTTTAAGAAAGAAAACTGATTGCTTCTGAGGTAAAGCTTAGATACAGCCAGTCGCAGCCTCACATCCCATTCACGACACAGAGGAGTACTTGGACACCCAAGCCCACTCCATGAAATTTCAGACAGAGGTTAGGAGAGCAAGCAGGTACATGTTTTTTCAGGCATCCAGCCATAAAAATCTCTACTCTGTGAGTTTTGCAAATGAAACATTTAACATAGACCATTATATCTAGATGATAGCAAGAAGCTCAACATTGTAGTACCTGACCTGCTTTGAAAGGCACTTTGTAAAAGAAACAGAGCCAGCTTCAGACCTGGTTGTAATCCTGTTGAGGTCAGTGTGGATACATCGCACAGATGAATTTAGCCTCGGATTGCCCTAGGCAAGGGCAGTGATGATCTTCTGCAAACTGGGGCTGACATATATGAATTCAAGTCAGGACCTTATATTTGTCATCCCCTACTGCTGTCAACAAGACTTGCATTCAGTGCAATTGTGTGTGTCTTCTAGCAGAACTGTGGATAAAACTTGGGATAAGGCAATGAACTTCAGCTCCACTTAAGCCCATGATATGGCTTCAGTCACCTTCAGGAGTTTCTGGAAATGTGTGTAGGAGGAAGGGTGATCTGTGGGTGGTGTGTTGCCAACCAACTTGGGAGCCCACCTACCGACTTTGGAAGGATTTTATGGGGTTTTAATGGAGTCCACCCCTGGGTGGACTGTGGTGAACTGTATCCTACTTGAAAAATGAAGGCACTCCCCCCCCCCCCCCCAAAAAAAAACAACGCAAAAAGCAGCTTCACAGGCTGTGAAAGCTACCTGACATTAAATACTTGTAATAATAAAAAATTGGCTTTTTCTACAGATGAGCCCTTCATCATTCATTTTACTTTGTTCTACTCAAATTATATTAAATAAATCTCTCAGAACACTGCTCATTTCAGTAGCAAAGCAAAAAAAAAAAATTTTTTTTTTCTTTTAATGGTCCGTCCAAGGGTAATGCAAGAGTCTCTCAGTTACAGTAAAAAGCAAAATGGAGATTTAGATTATTCCCCTTTCACTATCTGGTTTTCTAAAGAGAATTCCACAGGACGTTGCCTCAGTCCACGTCAGTTTTGTAGACAATGGAACATGTCTTAATACACTGTTCGGGGATTGAAAAAATTTAGCCTTAGCTTCTTTTGTTTTCTATGGTTACTGTTGTACAGAAGAAAGACTTAAACTGTAAATAATGTATATTTAATAAAAAGAGACTTTTTGTATGATTTTGTGTGGAAGACAAATGCCTCCTCCTGCGTTTTTATTTAATCTTCTAGCTGAATGGACATTCAAAAGTGTTGATGATGGGAAAACTAATTTTCAGGCACTTACATGTTAACTCTAAGCCAACAGATCTCACTGGATGTTAATAAAGGCTGAAGTGCCCACAACCTGGGTTTATTGATTTCAGCTATGGCTAAAAGTTATTGTCGGAGGCTATCTGGTCATCACCCACATCCCTGACATAACTGATTAATGCTAGTTTGCAGCAGCTACCCTGGGGTACATATGGGCACAGATGCCTAAGGGGTTAAGAGTCATGTCTGGAGACATGCTTTAGTTCTAGTTAGAAAACATGCCTAGTCATAGCTCTGTAACTTTCCAGGTACCCGCGCACACGTACATGTGCACACACACAAATATACTCTCTCCCCAGCCTGCCGTGCATAAACGAGTGTGTCCTGCTTCATCCACGTTCCCTCACGCAACAACTGAACTGCACTTCTGGCTCTCATAGGGATCACACTCACACGCTGCCGCCTTCACACGCGTCCCTAGCATGATAAACTGGACCTGGCTCAGTCTCGGTGATTCTGCCTTGGCTTTATGTTTTCAGTCTCACCTACTATTTTTTTCCCGCTCCGTGGATACTGAGATCGTAAATCTCTTCGTCTCCTTTGAAAATTGCAATCTTTGATACTATCGACCAAGAACCAGTAAACGCTGACTTAGAAAACAGCAAATCCTAGTAAGTATGAAGAGGAGGACTCTTTTTCAAGAGTTTCACATGCTTGGATTTGGTGCAATCCTCATCCTAAACTTTCAGTGCTTACACATTCTGTGTTTCATTAGCCAAAGACCTTTATATTAGCAGGGAAGCTGTGGGTCTCATTCTCTTAGGAACTTCTCTATGAGTTTAATTTCCCCCCCTTCATTTCTGGATGGACTGCCATCTAGAAGACAGGGTTAACAAGTGTTTGTAGTCCTGAGTGGAGGTGTGCTGTCTGGCGGGCCAGCTTTGCAGTACCTACCTTGGGGTTCTGCAGGCAACGGTGCACAAGTGCCCATCTCACGGGGCTGATCCAGCCTACAGCCCACAACCAGCCGTGCAGCACGCAGGCACAAGAGCCATCTTACTCAACAGCACCCTCCTGGTGTTCCCTCGTTCCTGGTGGGTGTGAGAGGCAGGGGTTAGATATCACTTAGCAGAAACTTCAAGTTACACTGAATCCCACACCAAGTTACTGGTCTCAGAAAAAAATGAGCAAGGAAGAGCAATACCTATAGAAAACTTCCAGCCTTCTTTCTTCATAGCTAATATAGCAGGAGCAGTAACCTTACGAAGGCTTGTAAGGATAGCACTGACTCCTACAATTTTATTTTAATCCAATCCTTGGAAATTAAGTTTGTATGGCTTACAGTCTGGAAATGTCAATATGTGACTTGTTTTCTGTTTTTCTGAGAGGAGCAAGAGATTATTTTTTTCTTCTTTAACACCTTAGGTGGCTGCTTTAGCCTCCCCTGTGCCTTTTTTTTTTTTTTAATTCATTATGTGTCTGTCTTCCTGAACTCTCATGTGATGAGTTAAAGACGTTATTCAGAAGGTTGCATTAAATAATTGCACTACTGTAATGGAAATGCATATAACTATTTGGCAGCCTGGCAAAACATCATTCATTGCAGTTTATGGCTAGTTGGCAATGTCTGGAAGAGGGGACAAGGTATCATGGTGGGTTTTTGTCAAACCTCCCTCTTCCTCAGCACCTGCTGTCCTTCTCTATCAGACAGAGTAAATAAAAAATAAAATAATAAAAAAAATCACCTGTTTTGGAACATCCACATGAGTAGCAAGTGTTCTATGTTAAATCTTTATTCCTTCAACAAAAGGCCCATTGGCAAATGTATATAGGCAAATACCATTAAGTGAGCACTGCTGTGAAAGAAATGCAGGAGAGCCCTGCTATACTTAGCTGTGGTATTGTTTTGCTTTTTCTCCACAGCATGAGTACTAGACTGCTGCAGTCAGTGCTTATTTTTCCATACCTGTTAGCTTAGCAAGAAATCATAAAAAGCAGCCATACAGGTCATATTGTTCCTTCAGCCCCCCCATGCCGGAGATGTCTGTTCTTAGCTTGAGACCATTGCTCGCTCTTTCTTGAAGCCTAAGCTAAATAGCCTTTGCCGCAATTTAAGCCCATTACAGCTTGTCCTATTCCCAAGGGAATGGAAAGAACAGCTCAATCTCTTCCTGTCATGCAGCAGACCTTTTTCTCTGTTTAACAGCTATCTTATCCTTCCAGCTCCCCACATTCTTCAGCCTTCCTTGTTTTCAGACAAGCCAGCCCCACTTCCCTTATACCTTTTCTTGCATTTTTTTTTTAATCCTATAAAATCACAGAAAACAGTCTGATAAGAACTTAATGCTTAATTTTTACCGGTTGGTGTGTCAGAATTCACTGTAGCATAACTAATCTACGGAAGATTTTTTTTTTCCCTTCCCCCTATTTATTTTCCTCAGCCTTACTGCCTTCACCCTTCTCCAACAAAATGTCATCAGACCTCTGCAGTGATGGGGGCCAAGCCATGCTGCAAAGCCAAAACACTGACGGGGCACCAATAGTATGATTTAGAGTCTACTACAAGCAGTTCTCACACAGCAAGTATTACTCTGGCAAGAAATCGACAGTGCTTCTGCCTCATTAGGAGGTACAAAGGGGAGGCCAGTTGTCCAAAAGACCAGTCCTTAGCTCATTCCCACTTTGCAAGGTGTTGGGCAATAAGAAATTAGGAACTGACAGGTCTGGCAGGAGATCTCTGCTTTATCCATTACTTAATAAGGAGACCATGTCTAAGTACAAGGTGACTGCTGGGTCTCTGCCATTGCTAAGCTGCAGAGAAAAAAAATCTTTAATGTGGAAGGGAAGTGGATATTTTGTGTATTACAAGCTTCACTGTAAAATAATGTGTAATAAACAGGACAGAGCAGGAAATGAACAGGATTTGATGGAGAGAACATGTGGATGATGAATGTATGAAAGGCAACAAGCTGCTACATAACAAATGAAGGATTCAGCATGAAATAGTTCAGCTTCAATAACCTAAGCTAGCAGTCTGCTAGCAAGTTTATATGGTTAAGATGAAGCAT
The DNA here is from genome assembly GCF_947461875.1 of Haliaeetus albicilla. Classification (NCBI taxonomy): domain Eukaryota; kingdom Metazoa; phylum Chordata; class Aves; order Accipitriformes; family Accipitridae; genus Haliaeetus; species Haliaeetus albicilla. The sequence continues at coordinate 16,112,135 of NC_091486.1, forward strand.
TTTTTCCTGAATGAAGGATTGCACACTTGAGCAGAGCATTGGCCTTGGGGTAGGAATATAAGTGATAACAAAAGAACTGAAATGTACAATGGAATTTTTACTTCCATACCGACACCAGTGCCAGGCGGTGGTCCTAGGAGCAGATGCCTAAAATATCATAGTTCCCCTGATGAGACAACAGCTGGAGATGGAGTGACAGAAAGATTTTTTTATTTTATTTTATTTTTTTTTACTGGCAGCTGAGGAATTTGCTATTTCTTTTAAATTTTGGATCCCACCCTAAGTCTTGCTTAGAACCTTCTATTCTTTAAGGTCATCCCTCACTTGAATTTGGTTAGGGAGTGAGAAAAACAGGAACAGTTTCTCTACTGATTTCTCTCAGTTATAGTAAGGCATGGTAACTATTCACGCGGCCAGAACTGCAGGACTTCTCTGCCCCAGGATACATCTGAACCCATATATGTGTGCTGTCTTCCACGGGTAGGATACACCTGAGCTTTATGCAAAAGACTGATTAAGATTCACAATGGAGACCTGGTTTTAGTTATATACAAATGCACACCCCGGAATTCCTTGTTCTCACCAAGTATAGCCAAGGACTGGGCTATGCCTTTCAGGGCACTCCTCTGCTCATGCAGCAGAGAGCTGCCTTGCACGGACATCAGTTTTGTTTCCTACTGCTGCTGGTGCACCTGCACCAGGATGGAGGAGCACCTCAACCCCATATGCTTAAGCAAAAATCTCCCTTCATTAGTTCACCCTGTCCTCCCAAAAAGCTGCAGGCTGATGTGAAGACAGAACGCTATCTGCTTCCCACTGGGAAAAGACCATTTAAAAAGTGGTAGGGAAAAGATGGTATTGTGGCTCTGACTCCTCCACCAACACTGCTAGGAGTTCAGTAAATATTGCATTAAGAAAGTTACTGCAGAAGGAAAGGATTTTTACTTTTATTTTCCAGAGCAGACTGCTGTGCAGGATCCTTACAATCTGATCCAGAGGCTCCTCAGCATCATCAAGTTAAAGAAATTCTGTAGCCAAAAAGGACAGGCTATTAAAGGGACTCCATCTATCCACGAGGGCAGGTGATGGTCCTGGGATCTGAAACCCTGCGTATCACTTTGAGGCACATTGTGAGAAACAAAAAGAGAATCAGTCACTCCTCAAGCTCAATATTGGGGTTTACATATATATATATATATATACACACACACAGATAAAATACATACACATATATGTGTGTTTGTATATATACATAGATATTTGGGGGTTGTATATGTATATATAAACATATATTTATATGTATAAGCTCCCCTCTGGCGTAGATTTCCAATTCTCAGCCAGTGAAAGGCTCCCGATCCCTATTTCCATGGAATAAAATTCCTTCCTTCATAGCAGGAGAACCTGGGTTTGCTGAGGCAAAAGAAGTGATGTGCTGCTACTTGCCTCTTATCCCATGCGATATTTAAAAGCCTAAATCCCACTTGCTGACTGGCACTAAGTACCCCCAAGGCTCATGCATTTGGGACCACAGGTCATGTGCTGAGCTGCTTACTCCAAGTACAAAGAGGTGAAGGGGAAGACTGACTTTGGAGGCTGCTTTGGATCTAAAAGACACCTGGGATTAGTATGGTGGGTGCCTGAAGAAATTGAAAAGCATTCTTATGATGGCAATAAAGAGGACAATTAGTGAATGGATTATGATGCACTAAAATAGACAGGAGCTAAAAAGCCATGAATTGGCCAATATATAAATATCATGGTGTTTTTAAAAAAGGATCCTTTATATTTGCTTCAGCTGCTATCTTTCCTGTGCCTGTTGGGACCCTAGCATGGCTGCTACCCACAGGTGAGGTTACATGTTGATGCAATTAAAAAAAAATGATAAAGACAGTAATTAATAACAATATTTCTTTCCATTATGAGAGATTTTTCTTAAAAAAACCCCAAACTGATCATCTTTGCGGGAAAGGTCGAACATCTCAAGGAAAAGAAGAATCAAATTGCAACTTCATTATAAAACTGTCTATTACTGATTTTTTTCAGTGCATTGCAAAAATTTTTCATTAAGTGGGCTGCTCCATGAGAAATACTGTGGAAATGCTCTTCGAAGAAGAGCAGCAGCAGCTCTCTGAAACATATCAAGTAAATTCTGCAAAACAGGTTCCTGCTGCCATCAGAGCTCATGGGTCCAGCAGCAAGACAGCCCTTTGTAGACAAGGGAAATGTGTTTGAAAAGGAGCCTAACTGAAGGAGAGCTGAGTGCTCCTGGCCGTGGGCATGCAATGGGTGTCCCCAGCTCTGTGGGCACTGCTGTTCCACCCCAGTAATGGCAGGCTTGGGTTTTGGGGAGCACCTAATGAAACTATTTCCCAGGATGGAAAATGGGAAACATTCACAGCAGCACTACATATATGTACCAAGGAAGTGGTTTCTGGATCTGGAGTCGTATTCAAAGTGGATTTTCTGGGTAAGGATTATATTTCAGGCCCAGTCTATCAATGTATTCACGTAAACTAAACAACAGAGGGGTTTGCTACCCTGGTAGGGAATTAATTAGATTTAAATTTGATTAGATTTGACGGCACTCTCATAAAATGCTAAAATCTTGTTAAAAGACTGGTGATTGACTGAATATTTTTGAGGCTTTATGCATTTGGGGCCCAAATCTCCATGATGTTGTCTCATCTATTGACATTCGCCATCTTGCACCAAAAACCTGTCAATGTTTGCTTGTCTCAGACTAGAGCTTCTGTTGTCGAATGTCTATTCGGTCCTTTCTCAGAGTCTAGTACAAGAAAAAGTCTCCAGAGAAATACTATGAAGAGCTGACTTGTGGGCTGCCAAAATACAAATATATAACAAGCTTGCCCTTGCCTGTGTTGCATACTCTATGGAAAGGGATCCAGAACAAGGACTAAAAAGAAGTCTTCAGCCACAAGGATTTGGATCAGAGCAACTTCCAGCGATGTTCAGAAGAGTTTAAATTTAAAGTTCCAATATCGCACTAATTTAATCCATTTGGGCATGGTCAGTGGGCAGGAACCACACAAACACATAACTCGCTTCCATAGGCTTTTGAGTGCTCAGCACCGCAAAAGAGCCTGATGCTGAATATGCAGAAACATTAGTGTCATTATCAGTGTTACTTTACAGGTTTAACATTATGCATAATTGGAAGAAATTGGCTTTCACAGCTAGAAAATCATATCACACATATTTTGAAAGTCTAGTTCTCATACTCACGCACTCTCTCTGCTACTTTCTCATGAGACATACCAGAATACCCGACTGAGAGTCCAAACACAAACTTACAGCATTTGTAGGCCCTTAAGGATGGGCAACACAGCCAGGACTAGAAGGGATTTATGTCTATTGAGAAGGTAACAGAGTACTGATTCTTACTGAGCATAGATAAAAAGGCCAGCAACAGAGTCCTTCTAATGACTAAGTATAAACTGATGCCTCTGCATGGTTAGACGCTGTCCTTCTCTACTTGGCAAGTTAAAGATGTGAACATGAGGTTGAAACCTATCCTGACTGTTTGACAAGGATGGCATTCAGCTTCAGGTTGAGGCACCTAATTTAGGGGTTCAATTCACATTCTTAAAATACAGTTCTTGTTCCATTTGCAATACCCAACATGATCGTACGGTTGGCAGACATGATAAAGGACTTCTTATGAGAGACTGGAATAGTAGATGATAGAGAAGAAACAGTGTATCTGAAAATGTCTAGAATGGCACCAGATCCAGTATTTAGGCAGATTTCACCCTTAACTCACTTGTCAATACATAACTGTAGGTGTCCTACTTTGCAAGCTGAATCCCCCCGACACGATGCCAAGCTGCAACAACTGCAGCCTTGTGTGTGTGTGCACGTGCGCACACACTCGCGCAGAGCATAGACGTTACCAACTTAAATACAACACACCTTTGCACACTTTCAAAACATGATCTCCTGCATTGTGCAGAGCTTTGCAGTGCAAGTGCCCATTTTAATCAAATCTGTACATTTTCACACACAGGTACAAAATCCGTTGAAGTCAGAAGTTTGCCAGATAACCCTCTGACTTCTTGAACAGCATGAAATCTGGATGAAGTTTCCTTTTGTATTCTCAGTGGAAAAGGCTGAGAAGGGAGGAAAACAGGCTTGCTGCTAAGCATCTGTACCTTATGGGCAAAAAACAAATTTCAAAAGGGAACTGCCAGAAGGCAGATTTCTCAGAGGTACGGTGATAAGGGAGCAGTTCAGACTTAAAGAGGCATTGAACTAAAAATAATCAGCATAGTTAAAAAAATATTGAACAGCTGTTTTTCACAGCTAATGTTCACCATATATATACAGGCTGGAGCTATTGACATTCAGGTGAAACAGTGAAGCTGACTGCTTTTCAAAAGATTTGCATCTGGGCTTTCAGGGCACACTGACATTTCAGGTCAAAACTGTCCCCTGCCTTCCTTCCCGCTCCACCCTGACACTCCTCATGTGCTTCAGGAGCCTTTAAGCAGTTCATCAGTACCTGAATCAAAGTCCCTAGAAAATCAGCAGGAATTTTTCTGACGACTTCAACAGGTCAAAACTATCTTCTGAGTGAGTCAGAAGGGAGCTCTACTTTTCCCATCTCTATTGTTCCGGCAGCTTCCCTATCGTTAGCCAGAATTGTCAAACAGTCCAGCTCCTCTCTTTCAGTATCTTCACATTTTTACAGCTTACCCCCATTCAAAGTACTTGAAAACTGCTTTCTGGAGACACTGTGTTTGAATTTTTATTTTTGTATCACTTCTTACTTATGTTTATGCTTTTTTTTTTTAAATTTTATATATAAATAACCTCTACTGCTAAATAGGCGTCTTCCTCCATCCAACCAAAAGGTCTTTCCACTAGTTTGCACTACAGACCAAGCTATTCAGAACAAACAAATTACACCATAATAAATTCCCTCATAGTTCATTGGAATGATGCTAGCAAAGAATTACCTACTTACCCTTCACCTCATTAGCATCTTTATAGTACAGTTAACTAATGCAATGTGTGGGCCAAATTCACTGGTAACTATTAAGGACTAGATCACCTTGAGAGCTCTAAATTTATATTATTACAAACCCGATGAAATTTAATGCTACTCAGAAATGAATCAAGCTCAAAATTTCCAATGATTAAAGCTGAGTTGTTCTTTTTAGCCCTCTGACAAAGTTCTGGCTGAAATAAAATAACATAAAATAATAAATGATTTTCTACCTCCTGCATTTCCTCATCCCTGGGGACCTGGGAGAAATCTGGTTTAGTTTTTTGTTGTTGCTTTTTCTTCCCCCTAAGTCCCCAAAGCATTAATTAACTGCTTATATTTTTCTCCACCAAGTAATAGATAGTGATGCAGTTTGTTAGCTCAACTAGGGCATTTACCCCAGAACAAGCATCCCTTGTTATTAATACACAGCTTCCGTGGGATTACAGTTACTGTATTACCTTCTAAAACATAACCACAATATCTCAGCAGGAATTTCCCCAGATGATTTCTTAGCTTACCCACAGTTTTATTTTTGAAGGATTATCACTTTTTCAGCTTTATATAGTCTTCTGGTTTTGCTGAATGGCAGCCAGGTGTCCTCTGAATGCTGACAACTGTCTTGCATCATAACACTCATGTATTCTTGCCCTCATCCTCGAGAGAGACATCCAATTCTCTCTGTTTGCTTACTTCTGCAGTTATTCATTTTTCTTCTTCAGCTATTCAATCTGTGCTCAAGGGTCAACTAGACCTAAATAAGATCTCACTCCCTTTCTCTCCCTCACCCCTCTCTCCATCTACCTTTTCACCTTTTTGCAAGGAGAAGGCTCTAAATCGCATAAAATATTTTAGGGCTTATTGTGGGAGGTTAATGGATGATTTGATCTCTCTTCAGGATTTAAATTGTATGAATGCAGGAAGAGGTGATGATAGTGTAGCATAACCCCTGAAATCTGTTCCACTAAAACTGACTCCCTGTGCAGCTTGGGCAAAGTGTTTAGTACCTGCTCCAGCACAAGCTGAAGCCAGTAGTAATATTACCTCAGTTCCAAGAGTAGAAGACCAGCTCTTCACCCCTAAGGGTGTCTGTGTGAGCTTGATTCATGGAAAGATTCTCACTGATATAATTCTGTTTGAACCAATACTCTAAGGCATTATAAATGGAAATTCAGATTTAGGTCATCAAGATTGGCTGCAAGGTTTTATGAATTAGTGTTTCTGAAACCACCTTACATGAAAAGGTTTATAGAAAACAAATGTAAATCTGGGTAATAATAAGAATACTGGAGGCAGTTTTAATGGAAAAACAGTGATTTATTTGCACATAAACAATTTGCAGAAATGTGAAGATTTTTGTCAACATTTTCATAAGAAGTTATTCAAAATCTTCTAGACAATATATAATATGCCATATTAATAAGGCTAGAAAGGGGTGCTCAGATGTATTATATTATGTGGCAATGGAGTAAAGGTGAAATTGTTTGAATATGTGAAAGAAAAACAAAACCCTTCTCAGAAACACTGTGCATTTGCTTTATGATAAGTTGTCAAAAATATTATTCAGGTGCTCATTTGGGATGAAAAGGCCTTTGCAATGCCAGCTTTTCCAGGGAACACAAACACGTAATTTTGCCCATGACTCTGGCAAAGTGCTAGCAGAATTTCTCTCTCACATTAAGGCATGCTGTTTGCCTCCCTCTACAGCTCTGAGGTCCCTTGTGGTAGTGTTGCTAGGAAAATGGTAAGTCATATCTACGAAAAATTACATAAATTCCATACACACACATCTCCTGATATTTTTCTCTTTTTTTTTGGGGGGGGGGGGGGTGGTTCTGTCACAATAAATATCTCCTGCCTAGCCTTTGTTGTATAAGGGAATAACTGGCTATGGGACATTTAACTTACTAGGCTTCTGTAGTGCAGAAATATCATGAAAAAAAAAAAAATCTAAGTAAGCTAACTTAAAAGCCTTTCAGCATTACAGCACTGGTAGCAGAGCTTTGAAGAAAGTATGGGGACTGGGTCAACAAGGGCAGCAGACATTTTGCTACCCTTCCCTTAAAACAAGCGACTCAGAGCAGTAAAATAGAGCATCGCCTCTCCCTGTGGCAGGCACTTCCCCAGAAGCCACTGAAGCATCACCCCCTATGTTTCACTGCAGGATATCTGTGATCTCTTCAAATGGCAGCATGAAGCACCCGGAGGAGGTACAGCTGCTTAAGCATTGATTCCCACCACTGTCAATAGTCCTAATTTAATGCTCCTTTGCTGTCACCACTCTCTAAAGACAATCTTCTGCGCATGTTGCCTTTCCTGTGCAGCGTTTTTCTGCAGAAGCTGGTGGGGGTGACTTGACCAGAAGGGAAGGAAACACCACTGCGAGGAGGGGGAGCTTCAGGGGAGGTCCCGTGTATTGGTTTTATGTGGCAAGGTTTTGGTAGCGGGGGGGGTTACAGGGGTGGCTCCTGTAAGAAGCTGCTGGAAGCTTCCCCTGTGTTCGAGAGAGAGCGAGCCCATACCAGCCGGCTCTAAGACAGACCCGCCGCTGGCCAAGGCCGAGCCAATCAGTGATAGTGGTAACGCCTCTGTGATAACATTTTTAAGAAGGAAAAAAAAAAGTTGGGACGCGGAAAACAGCCACCGGAGAGAGGAGTGAGAACATGTAAGAGAAACAAGCCTGCGGACACCAAGGTCAGTGCAGAAGGAGGGGGAGGAGATGCTCCAGGCGCCGGAGCGAAGATTCCCCTGCAGCCCGTGGTGAAGACCCTGGTGAGGCAGGCTGTCCCCCTGCAGTCAAGGGAGGTCCATGGTGGGGCAGATATCCACCTGCAGCCCGTGGAGGTCCCCACGCCGGAGCAGGTGGGTTCCTGAAGGAGGCTGTGACCCCGTGGGAACCCTGCGCTGGAGCAGGTTCCTGGCAGGACCTGCGGATCTGTGGAGAGAGGAGCCCACGGAGCAGGTTTTCTGGCAGGACTTGTGACCCCGCGGGGGACACACACTGGAGCAGTCTGTGCCTGAAGGACTGCACACCATGGAAAGGACCCGTGCTGGAGCAGTTCGTGAAGAACTGCAGCCCGTGGGAATGGCCCACGTTGGAGAAAGTTCGTGGAGGACTGTCTCCCGTGGGTGGGACCCCACGTTGGAGCAGGGGAAGAGTGTGATGAGCCCTCGCCCTGAGGAGGTGAAGCGGCAGAAAATAACATGTGATGACCGTAAACCCCATCCCTGTCCCCCTTGTGCCGCTGGGGGGGCTTGGTGGAGAAATCCGGGAGTGAAGTTGTGCCCGGGAAGAAGGGAGGGGTGGAGGGAAGGTGTTCTGAGATTTCGTTTTATTTCTCATTTACCTTACTCTGGCTGATTTGTAATAAAAAGTGAGCTAATTTTCCCTAAGCTGAGTCTGTTTTGCCCGTGATGGTAATTAGTGAATGATCTCTCCTGTCCTTATCTCGACCCGCAAGTTTTTTGTTATATTTTTCTCTCCCCTGTCCAGCTGAGGATGCGGGAGTGATAGAACGGCTTTGGTGGGCACCTGGCGTCCAGCCAGGGTCAACCCATCACATCCCGTTATCCAGGTGAATCTTCCCCTAAGGTTTCTGAGTCCCAAAGACAAACATTGCCAGTCTTTCAAGAGTCACAAGAGGATCTCTGTATTGGAAGGGAAATATGAAGAGCCAAAACTTCCCAGGGTGTATTGAAAAAGGATTTGTGTCTCTCGCTGTTAAGAAATTACAGATCATTTATTACATTACTGTGGTTTTACTTTAAGATAATCATGTCCCAAATGTTATCCTTGACTGATTGGTGATAGAAATAGATCATCTTTCCTTCAAGTGAAGAGTGATGCTCTTCTGCCTGGTGTGGCACAGGAAAGCTCAACACGGAGGAGGCAGGGCCCACGGTGCTGCCGTGGCTCCATGGCTTGGTGCGCAGCTGGCCCAGGCTGCCTGTCGTGTGTCATTTGGGGGGGTCATACAACTTAGCTTTCTTTCCACTTGCCAGGTGTGTGCCTGCCCATTTTGCAAAGCACAGCTGTGCTCCCTCATTTTGAGCAGCTCGCCTTTTAGCATGCAGAAAAAACGTAGAATATCTGTAAGCAAAAGCAATGCCTCCTAATAGGAGTACTGCGTTTTCACCCACGCCAGCTGCTGCCAACTCTGAACTGGCAAGTGCAGCTACCTCGAGTGGCCAGGAGATTCCCATGAGGGTGGTCCTGTTGGGAGTGTTACAAAAGGGTCTACTGACAAAATACTGTCACGGTGCACAAGAAGAAGAGGACTTATTATGCTACAGAACCCAGGAACAGCACTGCATATTCTCAAGTGCCATCTGCTGGTATTTTACCTGGGAACCACTTACACATGTACAAACATCCTTTATTTTGGCATTTGGCAGGGTGCATTTTTAGCAATTTTGCATTCCTATGTTTCAAGAAAACACGCAGCCACATGTAAGGCAGGAAAAGAGAGATTCTTCTCTGCCACCTGGGGAAAGGCAGCTGCTAGAACCATCTGCAGGAAAAGCTTCAGCCAGGTTCTCATTAGATGAGAGCAGAGAATTCAGTCAGAACATCCAAAGCCACATGAAACTGGACTTCATTCATTCTTCTTGTTGTGGAACTGCTTGCTTTGATTTCTTCACCCCTGTAAGGAAAAGTCTTGAAACACTACAAGCATATTCAGTAAACCAAGACCTCCTAGATCATATAACTAAATCCTTAGAGCCTGCAAGACTGTTTTCTACAAAAGCTCTTTAAACGGTTTATGTCTCTGAACATAGACAGTGGAGCAAAACACCTTTGTTGTTCTCTATCATTCTCTGTTATTCTCTATTGTTTTCATTAGCAAAACTAATTAAAAGAATATATATTATTCAGTTTTACTCAAACCTGTTTCTTTTGCCTTTTTTTTCTTTCCTAATTACCTTCCCTCCTTTTTTTAAGTTAGTTTTGAAAAGAACATTTTGTCAAAACTTTGTTGAATTTCAAGCACATTTGCTAAAATTTTTGATATCTAAGCAAAGGATAATGACTTGCTAGGAAAAGCATAGACTTAAAGATATCTTCAAGGTTCCTTTGGGTATTCTCAGTTGTGAAAGAGTTCTTTGAAGGTATCATCCCATGTCTTTCATCTGGAGACTTTCGTACCCATACATCTACTAAAGTGTTCAGAGCCTCAGTGGCAGGTGTCTAAGAAGTCATTATGATAACATACTCCTAATTTCTGAAGACTAACTTCTTCCTGGCAGAAATCATGTTACATGATATTACTGACCCATACAGAACATGTTAATGGTCTTGACCACCATTACCAATTCATAATAGCCTTTAGCAGGTGGGCAACATTCAATATGTTTCATACACCCACAGCTCCCACACATTGATCAGGAGACTGGTTTCTTCAGAGAACCAAAAATATTACACACTTTCATCTCCCAACAGTAATAATAGACTTGGAAGTAGTTTAAAATAGAAAGGCATAACCCCCTGCCCAGCAGTCAAAATATCTGCAGGCACTGTCTGTGACACATGGTTTGAAACATTCCATTGTATATTCTCACACAGCAAGCCAGATCCTTATCAAAAGGACAGGGTGGTTTTCAAATCATGTTAAAGAAATTAGGACTTGAAATAAACCTTGGTAGTGAGTGTCACTAGATTCTTTGTTACAAAAACTCCCCAAATTTTGTGAGCTTTCTATGCAGAAACCTTCCCCTACTCAAGAAATTAAATATCTGCAAAACAGTCTGTACAGATCTCAAAAGATGATTTTTTTTTTTTTTTGCACCAGTAATGGTCCTGATCTGTAACAAATTGATGTCATTTCCCATGAAGGAAAAGAATAAATCACAAAGTGGGAAAAAGTGTCCCGAATAACAGACTCAGGAACCAATCTCCCCATCAAAGGGACAGACCTCAAAGACCCCAAAGGTTCAGCAGCAGACCTCTACAGTACCCTGCCCAAAGCAAAGCTCCCATGTGTTTTGTCACTTGTGAGAAATTCTAGTAAGAAAAAAAATCTAGCAATGTGGCCCTTTAGCTCTAGCCCCTTGAAATTAATGCAAAATCTCCCTTTTATCATGAGCCCTGTAGACAGAGGAGGGTTGGCTTGCAGCTAACAAACTTTCCAGTGTAGGATTCAAGATAGGCTGGGTCATGGCCCAGACTTATCAGAAGTGTGGCATCTTTCTGCAGACAATATAGACTTTCTGGCTTTTGGTCTGGTCTTTGTAAAGCATTTGCTGGCTATCCCATCTTGATACAGCTTTTGGGGGGAGAAGATTGGGTTTACATTGTGCAGAGATGCTGCCACTTGTAGAGGTCCTAATCTTATATTGCAATTCAATATAATAAATCACTATATTTCAAAGAAACTTCCTGTAATATTGTTGTGCTACTCACACTGTCTACTTTCTATTCCCTAGACCCCAAACAAAACTAATTGTGACAGCATCCCTCAGTACCCCAGTTATGTGCCCATACATTAATTATAATGAAAAGGACCTTTTAATATTAATAATCTGCATCTTTGTTCAGCTGCATTTCCCTTCATATTGGAGGTCAGTGAGATGCACATAAAAGACATGAAGGTTAATTTGCTTCTCCCGTTTACTGGCTAATCCCAAAATCTGGGACATTAGAAGAAGGAAAGAACAATTTCAAATGCAATTATTATGTTGAGAACTCAGTGGATACTTTTTTTTTTTTTAATTATTGTTAATGCTTCGGCCCCATGGAAACGTACTGCAGAGAAGTTATTATCACCAATGTAGAATGGCAACAGCACATCTGTGCACCAAAGGTCAGATAAGATTAAAAAAGCTAGTCCTATTGGGTTGTGTTGCTAATACCTGATTCTGGGTCACAGGGAAGCCAGAATGAAACTGTTGAGCATCAGAGACCTCATACTTCAGCTTACCTAAAAATACCAAGGATAAGCCAGGACCTTTGCAAGTCATCAAGGATTCATTTTCTTTCTCAGCTGACTACTAGAGCAAGCTTCCTCTAGAATAATCAATGCACTCTATCCCCAGCAGAATTTGTACCAGGAAGTGGTCAAATATGCTTAAAGAATGGTCAACACCTGAGGTAAATGTCTCCGGGTTCCTCTGGGATCTGAGATCTAGTCTTTAATACTTAGCTTACTACTTTTCCTTTAATACAGGTAGTTTAGTATTTTTATGCAAAGCAAGCCCGTCTCTTTGTCAAAAACAAGCCAAACTCCTTCTCACAGAGCTTCTTAAAACCACCAACCTCTCCTCAGAGAGGATGCCAATATCAAAAACCTTTTGGAAAGGCCTATTTCAACATTGAACACTCTGTATGTACATAAGGGCTACAGTAATTTCTAATTATGTCCTCTCTTTAATACATTTTTATCTTTGCTGTTGTTAGGCCTCATTTGACTTTATTTTGCTTATTCCCAGTTGTCTTTTTCACATATACTTCTACCTATATTTGTTAGTCCTATCCCCAGCCACCCTCATATTACCCCTTATCACCTGAATTTGGGAGAATTGGAATGACATTTATTGCCTACCTCCTGCCAATGCAAGCATCTTCTGCTGCCTGGCAAAAATAGTGGCCACGTACTGCACAATACAAATGCTCTTGGGTACTTCAGTCACAGCATCTGTGCGGCTGAACCCAATTTATGAAACATTTATTAACTCATGGGCAGTTAGATCTAGTTGGGTCTGTTTGAAACAATAAGGAAAGGGGTTTGTTTTTTTTAAATTAGTTTTGGTTTAGGTTTTTAGGGGTTTTATTTGTTTATTTTAAATAACCTTACCTGGAGATTACTGCAATTGGCATTTTGGACATTCAGAGTGCTGTTTGGATATGCTGTATTGTACCACAGTGTGGTATGGAGCACAGGCTCAGCAGTTAGCTAAAACACTGCATGCTTTTTACCTATGGGTATATATGTTACATGTGCAGAGATAGCCCACGTGTGACCATGTCTCATGTATGTATGATGCATCATTAAAACAGCAAGAAAGTTCGGTGTATTTCAGCAATTCCTGTCTGCGTACAGCACTGAGCTGTCCCAAAAGCCTTGGCTTAGTGGGATGCTTGGCATCAGTCCCATGACTCTTCCAACAGCCACAACTGGTTTGATTGCCTACACTGCTGGCTGGAGTGTGCTTGGCCTCTGTGCAAAGGCTTTCTCTCCAGCAAGTTTCACAGCTCTCAGCCATTGCACCACACGGTTAACGTCATTCACCTGTCTTTTATCACAGGAAAATCTACAGTATGTTTTCTAACATGCTGGCCATTCCATAAAAGCAACTATGGAGTAACTGATGTCTGTAAATCCTTGCCCTCACTTGTGATATTTTGTTCATGTCCCCACACACCTTGTCAGATCCAGCCTCTGTGTTAGATCACATACCAGTGAAGCCCCCCTTTACAATTCTCAGCAATGCTCAACTAATGTTCCTGCTCGTTAACCCCTGTAAGCCTTAATGAGCTTAACTTTTATTTGTCCTTATTCATTTAATCCATAGACTATCACCAGCTTTCACAACAGTCTGTATATTTGTTAGTTTTTTTAATTAGCGGGAGCTAATTAAAAGGACAGTTGCTGGATAAAAAAGGAAAGTGATTGTGGAAGTAAATGCATGGATCTGCTGTATTGTACCAAGTTAGTCGAAATGGAAAAACTTACAATGGCCTAGTACGAAAGCAGCACTTTTATAAGCTGTATAAATATACCTGCATGTATATATGTATACTTCACCTAACATAACTCAGCCACCTGTGTCAGCTGGCCAGGAGGAGAATAGTGTCTTCCCTGTACAACATATCCATCACCTTCATCCCAGGTGTCCACAAGCATGTTACAAACACAAATGTTGCCCAGCAGTTATTTCAGCCACCACAGAGATGAATGCAGCCACCTCTGGGGCAGAAGAAAACAATCTCTCAGTAGCACATAGTAAATATTTGAAGGGTGAAGGGACAAGAAAGCAACAACAAAAACAAAACAGAGTGCTGCATCTAAATGAAGGTATGGGAAGACAGGACAAGTAGGTGCCCTATAATGGGATCAGGACAAGTGACCTAATCTAGTCATCTGTATGGACAAGACACAGTGCTAAGGTCTGTGGCTAGGAAGCATTTGATGACATTCACTGGGTCCCCCAGGAGCCAGTAGACAGCTACTGAAAGTTTTCTTTATGTTTAACAGGTGTGTTACCCTTTATCAGGGTGTTGACCGTGGCTCCGTCCCATTGCCTCTCGTATAAAACAATTTCAATCCACAGCTAAATGCTTCCAGATCTGGGGGACTGCCTTAGCTGTGTTATTTTTCTTAATTATTATAAATGTCATTGTGGTTAAGAGACTATATCCAGATTCTCAAAATTATTTAAAAGTTTAATGCCAATTTAAGTCCCTAATCCACACTGATTTCACTGGGAATTAGAGAGTAAAATACCTTTAAGAAGCTGGGCTTTAGTTCTTGTAAGAAAATTAACATATACCCTCAAGAAAGATTATAAATTATTTGATATGAGCTATTCCAAAGTCAATGGCTTTAGAATGCACTATGTTTTATAAGTGGCTGATTTGTTTCAATATCTTGAAAACTTTTAAAGCAAGACACATTTTCTGAAGATATTAATTATTTCTTAGCCAGCTTCAGAGAAGGTTGTGTACATATGCACACACAGAGATATTGCTATGTATATACAAATATGTATGTGTATATATAAACAGGCTGTTAACGCTATTTTGTATTTTAAGATAATTTTTTAAAAAGTATGTATCAAGTTCAATAGACCAGGTTTACAACACAGCTGTATACTTCTCTAGCTGTAACATTTTGTTTAACATTAACTCTGGTAAACATTGTGTTTAGTATTAATGCCAGACCCTATACAACGTTCTTGCAGGTCGCAGTAACTCTGATCCTGTTGAATCCATTCAACATTAAACCTGTTGATTTTAAGCAGGACACCAGAACATGTCAGTTCAACATAACTGAAAAACACCCAACCTCTAGAACCACCAAATTAGGCTGAAAAAAAAAAAAAAAAAAGGCTAAGGGTTTTTTGTCTTTATTTTTTGTTCGGAAAATTTCAGTTTTCTGTAAAGTGGATGTTCTGTACATTTTCAATAGAAAAGGAAAGAAAATAACATAGCCCCCCAAATTAGGCATATATTGTGAGTGAGCAGCAACTGACTGAGGTCTTTTTGTGCACAGAATAACTTAGTGTTTCAATTACAGAGCTCCTTGAGTTTTAAAAGCAGCTAAGTATCTACTTCTAACTGCTGGTAAATAAACCTTCTGTGTGAAACATGAATGGAAAAACTGCCTGTACTGTGTTAATTCAAGCAAAGGGAACAGACTTCCAAAGGGGGAGTCACAGTTCCTTGTTGGAATTTAAAGGTGGACCAGTTAGAAAAAAGTAGGGTATTGAGTTATTTCTTTCTGTGGTCAGATTAGCAGGTTTTCTGTGGATTGCTTCTCTACTATGAAGCTCAGAATTCTGAGGGAATAGAAGTGTCAGTCCATAGAAAGTTAAAGTTCATGTCTCGACTTCCAGGCTTTGTGACAGTCTCTGCCCTTTGCTGCCTTTGGTATGGAATATGTAATAAAAACAATTTAAAAAAAATCAAATCACTGCTTAAGATTTTTGAAGACAGACTCCAACCAGGCTGCTAAACCTTCCTGAAACAGCCACCTGACGTAAATGGTTTAACCCCGGTCGGCAGCTCAGCCCCACGCAGGCGCTCGCTCACTCACTCCCCGCGCGGTGGGATGGGGGAGAGAATCAGAAGAGTAAAAGTGAGAACACTCGTGGGTTGAGATAAAGACAGTCTAATAGGGAAAGCAAAAGCTGCACACACAAACAAAGCAAACCAAGGAATTCATTCACTCCTTCTCATCAGCAGGCAGGTGTTCAGCCATCTCCAGGAAAGCAGGGTGTTGTGGTTTAACCCCAGGCAGCAACTAAGCACCACACAGCCACTCGATTGCTCCCCTCCACCCAGTGGGATGGGAGAGAGAATCGGAAAAAAAAAAAGTAAAACTTGTGGGTTGAGATAAGAACAGTTTAATAGAACAGAAAGGAAGAAACTAATAATGATAATGATAACAATAATAAAATGACAAT
Source organism: Haliaeetus albicilla (assembly GCF_947461875.1). Lineage (NCBI taxonomy): Eukaryota > Metazoa > Chordata > Aves > Accipitriformes > Accipitridae > Haliaeetus > Haliaeetus albicilla. The sequence goes on from NC_091486.1 coordinate 16,128,261, forward strand.
AATAATAATAATAAAAGGACTGGAATATACAAAACAAGTGATGCAATTGCTCACCATCCACCAACTGACAGCCAGTTAGTTCCTGAGCAGCGATCCCTCCCAGCCCCATTCCACCCAGTTTATATACCAGGCATGACGTCTCATGGTCTGGAATACCCCTTTGGCCAGTTTGGCTCAGCTGCCCTGGCTGTGTCCCCTCCCAACTTCTTGTGCCCCTCCAGTCTTCTTATATGGTTGGGCATGAGAAGCTGAAAAAGCCTTGACCTTGGTATAAACATTACTTAGCAACAACTGAAAACATCAGTGTGTTATCTACATTCTTCTCATAGTGATTGCAAAACACAACACTATACCAGCTACTAGGAAGAAAATTAACTCTATCCCAGCCAAAACCAGGACACAGGGCTCCATCACACATAATGATTACTTGGGAAGACAAACACCATCACTCCGAATGTGCCCCCTTCCTTCTTCTTCCCCCAGCTTTATATGCTGAGCATGTCATCATATGGTATGGTATATCCCTTTGGTCAGTTGGGGTCAGCTGTCCTGAGTGTGTCTCCTCCCAACTTTTTGTGCACTCCCAACATGCTCACTGGCAGGGCGGTATAAGGAGCAGAAAAGGCCTTGACTCTGTATAAGCACTGCTCAGCAATAGCCCCATACTAGATACTATGAAGAAAATTAACTCTACTCCAGCCAAAACCAGCACAGCAGAGCAGTCACCAGTTGTGCCATGGGGGTTGAGAAATTTTTCCAAGTATTTTGTTCCCTGCTGTCTTTCCCAGTTGACTCACATTCCCTTCCTTAGGTTTCCTGAGAACAAGTTTGTAATGCTTTCAGCAGAGGAGATGGTTTGCTCTGCCCTTTGCCTTCATCCTCTCTGTTCCCAAGGATGTCCAAAGAAGGGCAATGAAGCTGGTGAAGGGTCTAGAGCACAAGTCTTATGAGGAGCAGCTGAGGGAACTGGGGTTGTTTAGTCTGGAGAAAAGGAGGCTGAGGGGAGACCTTATTGCTCTCTACAACTATCTGAAAGGAGGTTGTAGTGAGGTGGGTACTGGTCTCTTCTGTCAAGTAACTAGTGATAGGATGAGAGGAAATGGCCCTAAGTTGCACCAGGGGAGGTTTAGATTGGATATTAGGAAAAATTTCTTCACCTAAAGGGTTATCAAGCATTAAAACAGGCTGCCCAGGGAAGTGGTGGAGTCACCATCCCTGGAGGTATTTAAAAGATGTGTAGATGTGGCACTTAGGGACATGGCTTAGTGATGGACTTGACAGTGTTAGGTTTATGGTTGAACGTAATGATCTTAAAGGTCTTTTCCAACCTAAATGATTCTATGATTTTATGTCCATGCACAGCCCATGGTGCTCTCCAGCTCAGCAGCCTTTGGGTTCAGTCCAACAGCAGATTACAGAGCCATGGCAGCAGTCAGTCTGAAACCCACCAAATGACTGAAGCCATGTCAGAGCATGCAGAAAGAAATTGTGCCTAAATGCCATGTCCAGCTGGCTAGCCCCTTCTTTGAAGATACTTACTAGTAGGGGAAGAGATGAGTAAGGAGCTTTTCAGTTCCTATAAATCCTCATTCTCTTCATTTTGGGAAAAATCTCTGCTGTGCACAATCCAAGGCTCTGATGTGAGGTGTGGTGAATCAGTCCGTGTTCTCACCTTACCCACAAGACTTTCACAGTGATATCCTTTCTGTCTGGGCTGAGTACTCAATGACAACCTCCTTAAGGAAAGCTAGCAATTTGGTGATCTTGACTTTCATTAAAAGACAAGAAATCCCTTGTTTTCCAGAGTAGGTGTCATTCAGCATTCGTTACATAGATCTGTCAGAGATATGTTTCTCCACATCTTTTTCCTTACTAAACAGACATTAGGGCATTAAGTTTGACGAAAATTATGTAAAAGATAAAAATTGTTACATATATGTTCAGAACACTCAAAGACCATTATGTCAGTTAAAACACAAAACATTTTGTTGAGAAGCAAAATGACATATTTTGAAACTTTGTTAGAAAGCTATGAAACGTGCTTAACTTCCATTTAGAAAAAAATCTCTATATTAATTATTTTATCTGAACTATTACAACCTTCCATTTACTGAAATACAATTTCAATTAAAGCTTAGTGTTTCAAAACTCAAAATTCATTTAGTTATGTCAGTATTTGTATGACATATCTCTTTCTTTGTCTTAAAAGCATGCTTTTCAACCAGAAGACTATTTTCTTTTCATTGAATTATGCATGTTTCATTAAGTTCTAGCAAAGAGCAGTGCCCATCTGTTCCTTGCTTCCTTCTGAGAAATAATCTAGAAGGTCAATGTTTGCCTTCATCTTAGATTGGTTGAGTAAATGCATTCCTGAACTATTTCTTTAAACATGGCTGTTTTCTCAGTATTCTGGCTAAACTTTTACTTATTTGTTAAGTGCCTTTGTTCTCAAAGCCACAACAAATAGAGAGCTTTTGTGCCCACAGGGTTCTTTATGTGAAGTAAAAGCAGCCAGGTTGGAAGTGTATAGGCCCAAGCTGGAATTTGAACTCACTGGGAAACCTTCAGTGAATTATGATTGCCTAAAGGTCTTCATTTGGGCATGTGCCTCCATCAGAAATGTGGCCCACAGGGATCCAGTCAGGAGCTGTAGTCAAGATCTCAGGTTCCCCACTGGTGAGGTCAAGCCCTCTGTTTATCAATCCTGTGAAAATACTGCCTCAGCTGCTAAGCATTTTTGGACAGAGTACAGTGACTTCAGTGATGGTGATGCCAAAACCAGTAGGTATCAAAGAGAAAGTGATAGTAGCCAGGGCACTTACACAATGAAGTCCCAGCAGGTAAGGAGACAGCAGGGCAACAGCATGTCATATAACACAAAGGAAAGAAGGGTACGAGGCCAAAATTGTTGGGAACCAGTGCTCTAGGTCCTTGCAAATTTTTTGAAGGAGCAGGTTGAGTCAGAGTACACCTACCACATACTGACCAGCTGAGATTCCTCACATAATAGAGTTGAGGTCACCTTGCAAACTGTGGCAACTAGAGACCCCATCCAGTAAGACATCCAGGTTTAATTCCATCTTGAGTAAACAGGTTTGAAGCTCCCATCCTTCACCAGCTGGAATATGTCAGCTGTTAAATAAATTGTTCTCACCCCTCTTGTCTCACTGAGCAGCAAGAATGGGGCAAGAAAGAAAGAAACAGGAGAAAAAAACTAGGGCATTATACTGATAATTTAGCTACTAGCTGATTTATTTTATCTGCATGGGGTTGGAAAGTTCTGGGTAATAGCATCCCAAACTAATTTTGACTGATACAAAATAATACTAAAGAGGTAGTTAACAAAGGACGTACGTACTTATATTGCTTCCCTGAGTCATAAGGGCACCCAAATGTTTGGAGCTACTGTCATGACCACCAGTAGAAGACAGCAGCTAAACATATTCAAAACCATATTTTCCATTTAACTACAAAGATAACTACTGACCTATCAGAATTTGCAGATTATGTTTATATCATTCAATTGCCTGATTTTTCTGGAGAGAACATATTTTCCCATTCAGAGCCACAGTTCATATGAACTCTATTGCCTACCAACTAATTTATGGATATGAAGCTTTCAAGTGTTTAATTGGAAATATCTTCTCTTCTGCTGTCACTATATTACGTTGATACAGGAACTTCATACCAAATGCTTTCCATGAAAACAATTTCTAAATCAAATTATTTTTAATGTTGTGAGTTTTTTGCACATGAATAAGTACCTCAATTGAGATGTATAAAACCAATTAGACCCCTATTTATCTCTGCTTAGCAACTTGACTCCACTAATTTCTTTGGTCACTGTGTTTCACTTCGGAGATCACTCTGTTCATACATTCTGATGATTGAATTACTCAACATTTATTTTAGAATGCATTTATTTAGTGGTGCCCTTTCCAAACAGCTTCCTTTTTATCTGATCCTGAAAGCCCTGCAATATTCTTGCATGAAGCTTGGAGACTGCTGTAAAGAAGATGCATTAGTTACCTTCTGGGTGCTTGCGTAACTCAAAAATTCTGAGCCATAAACAACCAGTAATTGTCAGGAAGGAGAAAATTTCTTAGTTGTTTCCCATTGTCATATTAAAACTTACATTCTATGAAACATTTAATTACTAGCACAAACACACCTGGTTATTTGGCATTTCTTTTATTTTTTTCTCCACCCCCCCCGCCCCCGCTGCCCTCCTGTCTCAGAAGTGGTGACCACTTCCAAATTTTATTTCATTTCCATAATGCACTGTCTCTTAAGCATCTGTGTTCTTTTGTGTCATCTGGATACATCCTGCAATGACTCACTCTCTGCTGGACAGAAGAGTATATTCTTCATTAGATAGCCCTTTTTTCATTATAACACATTATAGCACATATATCCAAAGAAGGAACTTATCCTTTCAATGCTGCACCAGTTTGGTTAAATGCATTACTGATGTTCAGAGTTTAAAAGTCTAGAAGCATATAGAACCATAGGGCTGGCTGGATGCTGAAAAGTAATCTTGTCTTAAGGATAAAATATAGCTATATCATGACTAGCAGATGTTCGTCCAGCCTGTTCATGCTAATTTACAGCAATGTAAACTAGACTGTTCCATATGATCCACAAGCATAATTGTTAGCATTTTTCCTAACGTCTAACCTATGGAGCTGCATTTTGAGCCTATTACTTCTTGAGCTACTTCCCTAGGAACATGGACAATGGGTTACTTGATTTTTACGTATAATATATATATATGTACATTCTGCAAACACTCCATTTTGCATATATATTATACACATATATTGATGTACATATAGACATTATATATGCATATATGCATATCATATTTATTGTAAACATATTATATTACTTATACATACATGCTACATATATATTGTTTATATATAATATATTATTATACATTATATAGTTCACATATACATGATTTATTATTTATTTTCATTTTATTTAGTGAAAGTTCTTTTTTTCTTTCCCCCTGCCTTCTGTATTGACCAATGTTATTCATTGTCACTTGAACCATGAACAATCAGCAACAAAATGTGTGTTTGTAGCTTTTATGAATTATGGTTCAGCTGAGGAAAAGTCAACACATCTATGCATCATGGATTCATACCTCACTTATTTAGGACAAAGATGTTCTGCTGGCCGTCTAATTTGTAACCTTAATCTTGCAGGTCAGTTGTTCTTAGCTTCTTACCTCGGTCTGAATATTATATTCTGCTGGTGAGCAGGTTTCAAAGATACCTAATCTTGTTGATCTCATGGTACAGTGGGCATGATGATGAGGCATGAAGAGGATAAAAACATCAGAAGGAACATTAATCTCATCTTAATTTTCCAGTCAGTATTTTCCAGATGTCCTAAAGAACATTAATATTTGATACCACGTTGTGAATCATCATTACTGAGCTACAGAACGTGTCTCATCCACAGTTTGTAAAAAAAAAAAAAAAAAAAAAGATAAAAAGATATTTACTCCTCCCTGGTGAAGTGAAGTATGTACAGAGTGTCCGTGACACTGAGCTTGCAGGAAGGTCTCACATGGCATAGGTCTTACCTCCTTTAACTCCAAAAACTTGTAGTATTACCAGCTCTCAATAACTTATTGTGATTCTTCCAGTTTTTGTAGCATCTCAGTTCACAGAAATGCTCAGCTTTCATTTCTGAAAGAAAGTAAGTGCCTGCACATTGAGGCTATTTTGTTTAACGTTATTATTCTGAACATAGAAAACCAGGGAAAAAAAAACCCACCATGCTTTTTTTTTTCCTTAAAGTCTCATAGTCTCATAGATTCCCTAAATCTTTAATTCCACTGCCTGAGTCAGTTCTACATATTTGGCTGCCAAAAATCCTTGGTTACACCTCTGCAGTGGGTACACCTGAATTTTGGTGCTTTGATCAGCCACACTGGGGACTCCACCACTGTAGGCAGCTCCCTCGCTTCCCAAGTCCTCAGCTTTACTTCAAAAAGCTGTGACCCACTCACGTAACTGGAAAACATGACACAGGGGCACACACAGCACTACAGATGCAGGAACTATATTCTTATATGACTCAGCTGAATCTCAACCCCTCTTGCTGTGATAAATCAGATCTCTTAAGTGATTTGGGTTTTTGTTTCTCCTGTGAGTTGAAGCTTTTTTTTAAAAAAAAAAACCAAGCGCTTTTCATTTTTCTCCTGTTTAGTCTCTCTTTTAACATACTGTACTATCTCTTAATGTGGATATATCTTGGTTATACAGATCTTAAGAATAATTGCTATCAAAATTAATAGAAAAAGACATGCTTTCTGTAGCTCTGTTCCCTTATTAATTTATTTTTTAAGCGTTCTGCAGAATTCTATTCCAGAAGGAGAATATTTTTCAGTTGTGTTATTGGTTAACATCAATAAAAATGAATATTACTACTTTTGACCAAGATCTGTGAAAATTCCCACAAGAGGATATTCTGTCTGTTCCCAACCTCCAGTTTGAGCTATTAAGCTCTATTAAGAAATAGAGCCATTTTTGGAAATCTGGGCACACAAAGCCTTGCAGACTTCATGCCAGAACTCCTCGCAAATGCCACCTGGGGAAAAAACATATTTCACTGCTACGCAAACAAACTGAAATATGTCAAATCATCTCAAAACAAACATCCTGGAATTATTGCACAGTTAAGCTTGTGCTTTCTTGCCTGGCAAATTCTCCTTAGCCATTCATAAAAAGAGAACAAAAATACTATGTTTGGAAACTGTTAGAAAGGAAGAGAATAGTAAAACTAAGGACAGCTTAATTGACTGTATATTTCTACCTGAAGGGCACTTCTAGCAAAGTGTTAATTATTTATATCACAGCACTGTTAAGAAAGATCAAGCCAGACTCTGCTATCCTTGAGGGTTGAACTTTCAGGAGAGTTTACCATGAGTCTGCCTTTGCTTCCATGGAGCCTGCACCTATTTTGTCTTGTCTTACATTTAAGTAAGATATTTGGTGTCAGAAGAGCACTATTTGTGTTTGTATAGCATGCAGCACAACGGTGTCTAGATAAATCCTTCAGATTCCTGTTTCTGTGGCAGTAAGATTTTCTGTTTGTTAATTCACTTCTGGCTTATTAAATCCTAAGGTTGGGAAGCACTGTGCTACATAGTACATTAATAATAACAATTATGAAAACAGTAGAAATCATACACTATTTGAGATTGAATGGTCTTTGGGCAAGGACCTGTTCCTTAGTAGATACACACAGCAGAGCAAAATGGATTCTGGATTATGGCAGGAGCACTTACTACTATAGCAAAAACAATACTTCTAGTGACATCTGGATCTAAGAAAGCTGTAAATTAAAAACACTTTTTCTATGGACTTCTAGATGTCACCTTTTAAAGGAAGAACCACCTGTGTGCAGTTAATACTACTAGAGTTAAATGGAAATGAACCAAAGCAGTACAGCTGCATTTGTAGCCAGAATCATGTATTACTACAGTATTTTTTGTTGTGGTTCTGTAATAAAGGAAAGTGTATCTTGGAGCCATGCAGAGAACAGCAAATTTACTATAACTGCTACAGACAAGTAGGCATGAAAAATGATCAGTTCCTAAAAGCTTTTAAAGCAGCAATGTTTGTCCTTCTTGGCTTTATGAAGGTCATAAGTCTCTCTGGTATGATCTAAGAAATGCTATAACAAGGTTCACTTAAATGCAGCTGTGTCCTGAATCTGTGCTCAGAGAGACAAAATTCCTTTACAGAAATAGCCACTCAACTTTTATCTGCAGGAGACAATATTCCGCAGTGGACTTGTTCAGAGATGCTGCCAACTCCTGACCACAGTCCAGTGACAGAATGATATATAGGACTTTTCCTGCCAGGAAAGCACTGTCCAAAACTAACATCATCTTCATTTACTATTTACTTGGCTTAAACATGTCTTTACCGTGGCTTCACTAGCTATACATAGTGTGTACGCAGATACACACACACAAATATGCATCCATATTTTATATATAGCTATACATACATACATGCATACACACAGAGACATATATGTGTGTACATTCTTGGTTGATTTTAGGTATTATCTAGGAGACCCTATGGTCTGGCCCAAGCAAGGGAGCTGGCAAGTTTTTACAACTCCCAGCACAAATGAATGACCAAGATTTTTCCTTCAGGGAACCCAGCTGAAGCTGGTCTTTCCCTGCCATAGGCAAGTCCAGTGTCAGTGGTGACTTAGCTGTGCTGAACACAACATGAGGAAAAGGAAGAATTGAGGCTCCATCCAGACTCAGTTGCATGGCTTGAGGAATTGACAGCTCTGTAGGTGCCCACATATTCCTGCTTAGTGTACATTCAGTCCTGTACATCACAGTACATTCAAAGACATACAACTAGTCTTGTGCAAAGCCTAATAAAAGAAGTTGGCAACTGAGAGAAGTGACTTGCTCTGATGGGTTCTTCTCTGTATCCTTTGTAATTGCCTTGTACCTGGTGAGCAGCAGTGGAGCAGACACCTTGTATAGTGACTGATGATCCTGTTCAGTGGCATGAGGTACAAACTGTGGAGTCACCCCTTGCAATGCTACGTTATTCCACAGGAACAGCTGCCTTCAAGTATTTACCAAATGTTGGAATTGATACCAGAAAGAATAACATCAAATTGAGCATTAGAATGGTCCTGGTTGTAACACTGGTGTTATTTTGCCTCAAGCTACTTTTGGAATCAATTCAAAGAACGATCCCCCTTTAGGAGGGACCTCAGCTTGCTCTCTAGTCCACTGCCTGTTCCCAATAAAAGTGGTTTCCTTCCTGATGGATGTTTCTCTGACCTCTTCTTCAAAATGCTCAGTGATGGAAAATTCATGACCTTTCTAAACAACCTGTTCCAGGGCATTTTCAGTGTCAATGCTCCTTATTATCCTTACTGTTAAAACATGTGTGTTGCAGTCAGTAGAAGGTGAAATTCAGAAGCCGGCTTTATCCAGCTGAGTTCTTGGGCTCAGAAGACACAAATACGTACACGACGTCGGAGAAAAATGAACACAAATAGGAACTTCTGCAATACCTTTTGTATCTAATTCTTCCATAGCACTTTTCCCTCGATAGATTTCCAAGGACTTCATAAAGAAGATCTGTCTTATAACTCCTTTCTAATAGATGGGGCAAGAGAGGTGACAATCACAGTAATTTGCACAATTCCTCCATCGCTTCACTGGAGAGGAGGAAGAATGGGACACGAATGTTTGACTAAACACCATCTTTTTTTATACTTCATCCTTTTGAGGCAGTTTTGAAAATACTGCCCCAAATGACCAAGGAAAGGTGAATTACAGTCATCCTGGGTAAAAAGTCTGATCCAAAGAACATGGATATCAAGATATACCTTTCCATCAGTTTTAATGGCTGTCAGATGAGATCCAGAAGCCTTAAAGTGAATATTTATAGTGTTGTTAGTACGCTGGAATAAAAACTTATTTACTCAATTATGAATAATGATATGAGCTCAACCTTTCAAAATAATATGAAAACCAACTCTTTTTATCACCCACCACACTTATGCTAATACTTAAGTCAAGTTATGGAGTTGTGAAGTATGTTACATAGTCCCAAACTAAAGTTTGACAACTAACCTTTCAAAGGAGCTCTGTAACAAGAAGCCTCAGAGAAATGTAATGTGAGCAATTTATTATTCTTCAAATTGGATAGCTTGGGATACAAAAAAAATCCAGGTTAACTCATCAATGCCAAAGGAGCAACTGTTGTTTCACGTTTTGCTTTTGCTTTAAAGGTATAGTGTTTCCTTATCATCACACACTCACTGCGAGAAGGGATGGATTCATAATAATATGTCATTTTTAGAGTGAGATACGAAACAAATCATCAGCATGCTGTCTCTAGAAGATAGATTATTTCAATTTTAGACTTAGGGAAACTGGGATAGTGAGAATATTGTGTCAGGTCAAGAAACCAGACCAGAATTTCTGTCTTCTTTATATCCCACAACCATATTTAGAGATCTGAATTGAGCCTAGAAGTTCCAGGTAGAATACGGTGTATAAACATAATTTGTTCACTGATAACAAAAATAAACCTTAAGGTCTTCCTCAGACAAGGAAGACAAGTCCCATGTCTGATCATTCCTCACTCTGTTTAACCCTTAGTTTCCCCCATAACAGCTCCCCACCCCAAATGTAGAGACTTCTTTCAGTTCCATGTCTGAGTGAGATTGAAGCCTGGCATTTACTTGAGCTTAACTTTTTCTGCAACATCTTTCATATTTATAGAGGAACAGAGGCATCAAGCAGAGGAAGCCTGCTGGAAACAGTCCTAAAATTCCTGTTCCTGAATTCCAGGTTTGAGCCACCTCTCCCTCCTTCCTCTTTATTTTCTGTAAGTAAAAAGAGATATTATGGTGTGGTGAACCAAGGACACATCCCAGCATGCTGTTCAGTGAGAGAAGAGCTGTTCCAAGGGCTTGGTTACAGAGCAGCTGAACTCTCCTATATGTTTACCCTTTAATCCATGCTCACAAAATGAAGTGCACAATTGCAATGGTTACTGTGGGGTTAAAAGACATAAATTAAGAAGAAAAGTCACATCCTGTAGACCAGGCTGGAAAACCACCTCAAAATACCAAAAGGCCTATAGACATTATAACCCACCTCTTTTCTCCTCTTGTTTTTTTTTTTTTTAATTCACACTTTATATCAAAGGTATAAAGTCTCAGTTGGAACCTAAAACCAAATCCAAAACACAATAACTTTCACGGTTAGCTCGGGGGAAGTGTGAGAAACAAGAACAAAATCACACTTTCTGACGAGTATGGATTCACAAATCAATGGAGACAGGAAAAAAAGCAGCACCAGGCTTGCTTTGGAAGTCTGTGCTGTGGTTTGACAACAGGGAGGCTGGCTCATCATTTAGCAATTCCTCCAGGTATAGTAAATTCGCTGGGTAAATAAATATAAATATAAATATAAATATAAATATAGTAAAATCGCTGGGTATGTGAAATGCCACTGCAGCTACATTTCACAAAAAACCCCCACAAAACAACAAAAAAATCCCACACACAGTTTTTTAGTTGTTAGTCCAATATAAAGGAATTCCTGGCAGCTCTGAATAAGGTAGCACAGGGCAGGTTTTCACAGAGTCTCCCCCAGCACATAGACACTTACAAAAAGATCAGCTCAAAAAATTGCTCTGGAGAGCCCAACAACGTAGTAGGACAGTTCAGCTCTGAAGACAGGCTGAAGCAATGTACATAGTTCAACTGTTGGCCCCTTAATACTACTTCTGAGCATGTTTGCAAGGAAGGTCACAACCCTTGGTTCCAGTGAGTCTGTTGTTGACCAAAGGAAGCTGTTAGGTGCAGACTCCATGAGGACAGGACACCTTTACGCATAAAGTCATTCTAGAATCACAGTCCTCAAGTCTGTTGGTAAGATCTCCTTTTGCCCCTGAATGCAACAAGAGCTTTGTCAGGCTTTTCCACGGATCTCAGCCTGTGCACATGAAGCAAAAGTGGCAAACCAGCCCTTCTTTTGCCTCAGAAGAGCAAGACAAATAAAATTTACAGATGTGAATACACTTCATGCTTGCTGCGTAACTATCCTCAGCTATAAGGAAAGCAGTGCAACTCAGGCTGTTGACAGTCTTGCCTCTATAGAGAGAAAAGAAATATGTGTTTCTTTGTCTTCCTTAATATATTCCTAATAGCGGTGCCTGGAGTGACCTAGTGGCAATGCAGCCACTAATCTATAATAATGGAGTAAAGCTAAGATACTTCAATGTGCTTTTGGAATAAGAGAAAAATATAATATTATTTAATATAATTTGCAATTACACAGTTGGAAGCTCTTCAGGAGACTATGAAGGCTAAATTTAGGACTGCAGAGACTCTTCTAGGTTACTCTTTTTAGGTTACTGTCATACTTTCTGAGTACTTATTCAGAGAGACACAATCTCAGATCTCATCAAATTTCAAGAAGCATTTGGGTGCCTCACACTTACCAAATCTTTTCAAAAGTACAAACCAAAAAGAATGGAAGAGGCAATTTATCTAAACTCAGATCAGCCCGGCCACACTAACACCTCAATTTTATCACTGGCAAAATACCTTAAGTTTGATGATTGAGGAGTAACTGAGGCAAGCATCAAATGTCAGTGGTAGGAAATATTTCAGCATGAGATAAATTTCTGTTCTGAACTATGAAGTGTACTTAGAAGAGAACTTAGAAGAGAAAATATCTTAAGTTTATCTTTTAATTTTTGACATGCTCAGGTGTTGATATAAAGATATAAGTAGCCTGGCTGTTTTTCTTTTCTGAAACACAAGAGCAATAAATGTAATGATGTCTACAACTTACTCCCAATACCTCAGAGATGAGCAAATCTGCAATTACAACAGTAATAATAAAGAAACAAAGACGACTCTGATTCTCTCTCTTGAGGCCAGAGGAGTTGGGCAGTAAACAGCAATTTACTCTTGTAAAAGGAGTCTTATGAAAAGGATGATAACTAAACATGTGCCTAATTTTTACTAGTTACAAGCCAATGGATGTTCACTCTTGCAGACTTGTACACAAATACATAGACGTACTCAGTATTGCTCAAAGTTAAGGAAAAAAAATGAAAAAGTAAAATAAATAGTTTCTTTCCACATAACTCCTCCTTTCCTGTTGTTGAGATAAACAAGAACCAGTGCCGCAGTTCAGATCTTGGAGCTCTCTGCAGTCAGCTCTGAAGCAATTGCTTGCAGGCAAAAGAGCCCATTGTGCGACCTCACGAAGAATTATCTTGGTATGGGAATAAAGAAAAACACTGACACAAGAAAAATGTGAATTGGTTTGCTTTAGAGCTCACATCGCAGTTTACAGCAGCAGAAGGCCAAATGCTTAGAATTCGAGGCACCAACACTGTGCCTGATGAGATGAAAATTTCATGTCAGATAAGTGCTCAAGTGAGACAACTTGGTTTTATTTCTACTTTCTAGAGCATGCAGTGAGAGATGGCTGGTGCCCCCAGTGCAAGCTGCCACCAAAAATCAGCACATTAGGAAAATTTACGCTGGCACTTGAGCTATTTCCTCGGATTAGAATAGGAAATCTTGCTAGAATGGTTGCAACAGTAACCACTGTGAAGATGATGAGCAGGTTGGGTTGTAATTGCAGTGCATGTTGGAATTATATTACTTTACACCTGTTAAGAATATCCGTTTTCTTGCTGTAGAAACCACTTCCCATCTTTTTTTCTTTTTTTTTTTCCCCTCTGGCTGTTTGATACACATACCTGAAGACACAGCTTGACTGACTGAGAAGGGAAGATCCAAACTTTCAGCAGAGATCCCTGAAACCAAGTGGTAGCCCTTTGTGTTTGTTAGGAAGATACTTGCCTTACACATTTCAAAAGAGTTTTGACTCCCAGAATACCCACAAGCTGTTAAAATCTGCCTCCCAAAAAGGTTTAGTGTATGTCAAAGCTATCTGCTTTGGGGTTTCATATACATATCCATGAACATGGGAAGACGGTTAACCCTCACACTTGTTTCAGTTGATCAGAAAATCTCTTCCATCTCTTAGACATATTCTAAATGCTTTTATCATTAAGAAATTATTGGAGTAGACATTTTGGTGAAAGCCTGTCACCTGCTTCTTGCCACACTTTTTTGCTTCGATTATAAATACAAATTAGCACCCAAACGCATGCAAAGCTATATTAACGATTTTGACATTTCAAATACTGTGGCTCATTTTGCCTACATGAATCCACTACTTGAGTGTGAAGAATATTATTTCTTGTCTCCTTCAGTATGCTCTGGCTCACGTACATTATATAACATATTGCTGGAATCTGGCTAATTTGAAAGGATACAGTAGGATAAACTCCAGAATGGCCCGGAGACAAGACATCCTACATCCTACACATTGAGCTATTGGCAGTGTTCACAGCCGAACCCCTCTGGCTACCTAGTATTTAGCAGCTCTTTTAGCATCCCACAGTCATTCATTCATTTTTCCTCACAATGTTCCCTGTGAGATAAGTCATGTTGCTCAGTTAAAAAAAGAAATTATTAAGCTATTCAGAGTACTTTTGAAAAGGTATCCATATTCTCTTAAAACAAGTCAGGTCTTCTAAATGCTGTCCAGCTATTTGAAGGGAGTTTCAGACCTTTGTTCCTCTGAAGGTCAGAAATCATCCAATTTCTATTATAAATGTATCCCTAGCAAGTTTATGCTCATTTTTAATAATATTAATATGCCTGGTTTTCCACTGCTTTTGTACCTTCTGGGTCTTCACCCTTTTTTTTTGCCAAGCTAAATAAATTAAGCATAATTGGTTTCTGTGAGGAAATAGCCATTTCCTCTTCCTCATGTCCCTAGTGTCAGGGGACTGAACGCTTTTATCTACTCTGCCTTTGGTAGCTATGTTTAAGTTTGCAGAGCCAATGCATGAAGCCAGCTGTACCCACACTGCTGGTTGGGATGGAGCCAGCAAGCAGATTGGTCATCTCACTGTTGGGTTGCTCCAGACTGGAGCCATAGTTTGTGAGGTGTGCGCAATGGGATTGAGTTTGAGGCACAACATCTGAGCTAACATGTTCATACAGACCTTATCTGGAAGAGGAACTGAATAACCAGCCTGAGTTACTGGTGGAAACCTGTGGCAAAACAAACCAGCATCCTTTCTACAACACTAGGCCCTAACTACACAGGTTAATTTCTATGTTTTATAACCCTCAAATTAGACTAGATATGCTAATGGTTTATAATTGAACTTTAAACTCTTTTTTTTTTTTTTTTTTTTTTGCATGAAGGTGTGACTTTAGGCTGTCTCTGTATGTTAAAACCAAATAAAACCTCTAGTTGCATCCACCAGTAGCATTACAAAACCAAAGAAATCAAAACCAGGTGAGATATAACAGTCAAAACTACCTTACTTTATGTGTACCCAGATTAAACTGTTCTTTGTGAGGCAATGTATTGAAATTTAGTGCAATCCCATTCAGACCTCAACTCTGCAGATGGTACGTGCATGACCTTGGGTAAGTCATCCCCACACAAAACTTCACAAGGATTTAAGTACCTAATTCCCAAGAAAGCCAATGGGCCTTGTGCACCTAACTCTCTGTGAGGATCTGGGACTTAATTAAAATGTGACTAAATCCTCCATGTGTTAAGAATAAGGTAAATTGATTTTCTTCTACTATTTTCTGTTGCTTTCCCGTCTTCTTGTATCTTAACATCTGTGGGACCAGGATTTTCTGCTTTTGTATGTGGATGGAGTCTCACATGAGGGACAAACTTGATCTCTGCTTCCTAAGGCCTGTGGATATTGCTCGAACAAAATCATTATCATTAATGTTTTTCTGAGGAATGTAGGACTGGATTTCCATGCCTTATCTGCAATGGACTCTGACAGCACATCTTTCTCTGTGCTACTGGATAGTTAAGAAATAACTGTTCTTCACCAGTTCTTCTCTAGTCTGGTTTCTTAAGACACAGAAGGTTCCTGTGATCATCTGACATTTATGTGCCCATCGCCTTGACTTTACTGGACAATTTCAACCAAATTTGTCACAGACGTGAAGGTACAAAGTTCCTACAAGTTTAATGATAAGGTAAATGAGGGAAATAAAAAAATAATTCTAACTTCTTTCTGAAACTAATTTGTCTTTACCATGAACATTGCCCTAGTCAAGAAACCTCATTATGATAGATACTCTACAAATAAATAAGTCTCAACGCCAGGCACTTTGCAATGTTAAATGAAACCAATCACATGTTCATGAGACCGGGATGTCTCAATTTATTCTATTTTTAGTTAGAACCAGAACTTGCAGATCCTGCTGTATAAGAACAGAGTGAAACAAACATAAAAATTCTATGAAGAGGTCTGGAAAAAACCAACATTATTAAATGCAGGGGGTTTGAAACAAAAGAAAACCAAAATAAGCTAGGTGAGGAAACCATTTATCTAGGCCAGTCCAATCTTGCAAGAAAGGAAAGGTCCAAAAGGCATTAATTCCACTTCTGTGTTATTATCCCCCAAATACATCACTGCAATTTGGACATATAAAATGTCTTCAACAAGCTTGGAGAGTAACATGTTGACAAAGAAATATGTGTTATTAGTTTGAGCTGCTAGGTCACCCGCGGGACAGCAATACAAACAACCTGGCTAATATAGCCAAAAAATAAGCAAGTGGTTCAGACTGTAGGCAGAGTAGGAGGGGAAAAAAGAATCACTAATGTGATGAAGAAGGACAGAAAATGAATACCAGGTTGAGAAGAAACATGTTTGTGGAATAGGTGTGTCAAGAGAGATAGCTGCATAGTTCATCTAAATGACAATATGAATGTTTTCTCCTCAGGCTCTGTTTCTTTCTCTGTCTTGTATATTTATTTTTTTCTGTTGTTCTTGCTTACAGCAAGTTGCTGGAAGGGAAACAGTGTGAACCAATGATTACTATCTCACTAGTCTTTTAAGTCTTCAGACTTCTCCCCCCTCCAGAGGCAACCTAGAAAGAAACAAATAATCAGTTTAGGGAATGTGGTAGCATGGTAAAGAAAAAAAATGCAGCACAGGGATGAATGTTTGTGGTTTTCATTCAACCCTTGCTAATGGATAGTTTAATAGGTGAAAGGTGTTATCTATGGGGCTGCAGGTAAGTTATGTTCTTCAGCTATTCCCAATTGATTATTACTTTTTGCTATTTCTCAGTGGCCTGCCAACTATCTAAGGAATCATATATATCTTATTTCAGCTCCATCAAACTGTACTCCAATGTTTTTTTTAGTCAGAGCTATGACAACAAGGACTGCATCTGAGGGGAAAAATTGCAGGAAATCTTTCAGTGCTTCCATTCAAGAGAAAAGCATGCAGTAACATGGAAATACTGGGATCCACCTGTGGGGAGGTAAAGCATCCCAGGACTGGAAGGAGCCTAGAAGACACGTCAGGAAAGAAAAGCTGTGCCTCAAACATCAAAATGTCTTGACAGTGCCCTATCCTTAGCAGTTTCAGAAGTCAGTACCCAGAGCAGTCCTTCGGTGGTTTTACAACTACAGATCTACAATAATTTCAGTGAATCATTACATGAGCTGAGGACATGGTTGAAGGGACTCTACCTTTCAGAATCATAGTCATATGGAAACTTAGGCTGGAAGGGAACTCTGGAGGTCAGAGGAGTCGAGCCTTCTACCCTAGCAAA
Organism: Haliaeetus albicilla; assembly: GCF_947461875.1. NCBI lineage: Eukaryota > Metazoa > Chordata > Aves > Accipitriformes > Accipitridae > Haliaeetus > Haliaeetus albicilla. Next base: position 16,145,484 of record NC_091486.1, read on the forward strand.
GTTGTCTTCAAAATTATGGCTGCTACAACGAGCTCAGGCTGCATGTTTATCTCAAGCAGAACAATTGCATGCTGCAGAGCTTGCCTGCCTTAGGAAACACGGTGATGTGCATTTGAGTTCAGACCTGCATTGCACGTGATGATGCCTGGATACAGCACATGCTGATGGTTCCCATCTGTTCTTCAAAGAAAATCAAGTGAGTCTTTGTAAGGTTTTGTTTCCTCTTACCAAGGCTGATCAAATTGGGGTGTTTTGAATGTAGTCTCTTTTCTACCCTTCCACTGTCAGAGCTAAGCACAACAAAGGCAGGGATCCACAACAGTGGATGAATAAATCCACTGATGGATTTATTAGGATCATCTTACTCAGAAAGTCAATCACACAAGAGGACCCTTGAGGGAATGAGACAGCTGACCCTAAAAGAAGTTCAGCAGTGATCCAAGATGCTGCAAAACCATGGGATTCATTGATAGGTTTTCAAATACAACAAAATAAAACTGCATATTTGCAGCCTGGAGCCTGCAAACACATCTAATTTCAGGAAAATTTGTCTTTTGAGTTGCAGGGTATTTTCTTTTAATAAAGAACCGAAGATTCAGCTTATAAAACCAGAGACAAATCCTGGGATATTCAAAATGTGCTGAATGCTGACTGAACACTATTACCACTTAAATAGAAAGAGCAGATTGACTGCTTTTGAAAATCTCATCCCCAAAGCCAACCAGAGTGTTTAATCTACCCCTCAAGTCCAATACAACTTCACGTTCCGATGGATATATTGTACTGTCCAATTTTAAATGACCCACAGCATAAAATTCAATATTCCTCTATAGTTTTATCAGCTTTCCCCTTAGAAACATTTTCCTCACCTTCAGCTCATTTCTAACTATTCTCTCCCCACTTCTAACTTTTTTTTTGGTGTCTGCAAACAAGAGGCATTTGAAAACCCTCAATAGGATTTCCTGCAAGGCATTAAGTACTATCGCAAAAACAAGCTGCCCACTGTGCTGAAAAAGTAGGGAGCAAAACAAACACTTTCCTTGCAACATGACACAATGAAAAGAGGCAAAACATTGAGAGGAAGTGACAGCATAAAATTACAAAATTTAGCCATACTTGGAAGTTCCATTACTTTACATCCTCTCTGATTAGTGAGAAGTAGCTTGTGGAAATCTTGCCCAGTATCTTAAGAAGATAAAGTGAGGTTTTACAAATATTTCTCCTAGGTTCTTGCTTAATTTTAACTTATTGTTCCTAGATTTACTCTTTTTTTGGTGTTATCTCTTTCCCTTTCTCCCAAAACAAGACAAAAATCCAAGATCTCAGTTGATTCATGTCTGCATTACGTGCCTGCTGGAAAGCAGTAACCATACATTGGAAAGATTACATTTACAACTTGGAAGCGAAAAAAAAGCAGCTTGCTGTGTTGTGACAAGTCAGCCTAGGCACATTGGGGAGATGAAAAAAGAAAAACTCTTTAAAATTGAAATTGCAAGCTCAACTGCTGCTGCCTACTAGCCTCAAGCTTTAACGGTGAAGACCGCACAACTGCAGCAGCAACAACATGCTGCAAAAGCCTCTGCTCACAGCTCAGGCACAACTGAAATGATAAAGCCTGTGCAAGCTGTAATGCATGTGAGATTTTTTCCCCATAGGTAGTTTCCATATGTGGTGATGCCTCTTCAAGACAAGACTGGACATGGACAGACCAACAAAACAGGTACATCAAACCACGTATATAGGAGGTGTCAGGTGGCTCAGATTTCTAGCCCAACATCCCTTCGTTGACAGTGACAAATGAATTTATTTCCAAAGCTGGTCAGGGGACACCAAGGGAAGAATTACCAGGCTAGCTAAGGGTTCGTGGCCCCCTTTGTCTCTCAAGAAAGGCAGGAGAAGCTCTGCGGCACATATGCTGTGAGCTGCTACACTGCTGAAGAGACCATGGGCCGTAGAAGAGGAAAGACAATTAGGCTCAGATGGCCCTAAGAAAGGTAGACAATGCTGTAGACCTAGGAACATGGGACAAGCAGCAAGATATCCCTTCCTGCTGTGTATTTCCAAAGACATATTGGAACTGGGAAAGGTTCAGACAAGAGCAGCAATTATTAGCAAATGTATAGAAAATCCTGCAGATGAGGAAAGACCTTGGAAACAGGAGGACCATGGAAAGTATGGATGGGAACTGGTTGTTCATCTCTTCATGGGTATAGAATTAGGGTATGCAATATGAAGCTGCTAGTTGCCAAGTTCAAAACAAACAGGAAAAAAGAGGTTATTTGCCCCATAGAGTGTAAGGCACTTGTAGAGTATGTAGCTAAAGGATGTTGTAGATGTTAATAGCTTATATGCATTCAACAGTAGAGTGATTAAGTTCGTAACGGAGAACCCATTGACAATTATTATTGACATGGCATTTTGAAGTGCACTGGGGGAAGTGTCATATATGCTTGTGCTGTTCTTAATTTGCTCTAGACATTTGCTCATGACGACAGTTAGAGTGTGGGCTAGAAGGAATTTATTTTTTTTTCTGTTTTAATCTGACCCACTGCATCTTTTCTTACATTCAGGGAGGGTGGCCATAATCAAGGCAGCTTCAATGCACTGGCATTCAACTTCCCTGTGAGAAAATGTCAGCAAGGCTGTACTGACCAACATAAGCCACTGCACTGGGAAAGTCTGACAAATAATGAGATTAAATCCCCTTCCGCAACCCCAGTGAGCTCAACCTAGAGTGAATCTGGTGAGGTTTCCTCATCACCAGCAAAGCAAGTTCAGATATTTCTTGCTGTCATGCTTTCAAGCTGGCATGTAATCTCTCTACTCCCTTTCAAATGACTTTTTAAAACATTGTTTTGCAGCCCTTGTTTCTGACCCAGCCACACGGCAAAAGGGAACACCAGAGCTGGAGTAAGAAACTACAAATGGATTGGGAGGCATGGCTCTCACTGAGATTTCTGAAGAAGGCTTTTTCTGTTTGTTTGGGTTTGGGGCTTTTTTTTTTTCAGGTTATTGACAGCAAACAGTGTCTGTAATAATTCTGTGCCTAATTTGATTTTCAAGCTGTTAGAGACCTGGCACAAGCACAGGAGGTTTTGTCAGTGCTGAGGGATTTCTCATCTGAGAGACTAAATTAACTCTGTCTTTTCTTCTGCGCTTTCCCGAACGATATTGAAAAATGTGGAGCAAAAGAAAACAAAAACAAACCCAAAAGACCCAAAGGTCTGACCATGCAGAGGAAGATGAGCAATTAGATTTTCACTTTAGCCTGACCACTGGGATTAGCAATCCTTGGGGTGAGACACAAACTGAGATACCTGAAACAAAGGTGAGACACCCTGGGTTGTTTTTTGCTGAACTCTTCATTATCTGATGCTCACAAAGAATTCATCTGGAACAGAAAGTATTAAAACATCACTCATAATAAACCTTGCTTAGAGAAAATTACATAAATACATAAACCCAGGCACTTATAGTTCTGCTCCCGCTGAGACACAAATGCCAAAATTCAGAGCCTTATAATTAGCTATACTTTAGTAGCATAAAAAAAGAGATGAACTCAACAGGCATTACTCAAAGAGATATACTGTACCTTTGGATAACTGAGTAAACTGAAGATATTTCATAAGCGATGTCAGACATGCTGCACAGGAGGGCAAACGCCATGGCAAATCCTGCCTTTAAACTGAATGTTTCTGAACATCTCAGTCAGGGCCGAGCTCTGCTCAGAGCTTTCTAAGCACCAAATGCTGCTATAAAGATGCTGCGGTAACCACTACATAAACACTGCCTAACTGGTATGGTTAAAAACAAACTGTAATGAAAGCACTTCAGCTATTAGTTACAACAGTAGTCTATAATAGATAATGAGCAGCATGCTTAATTAAAGCCTTGGAGGTTGTATGTAGGAGGAGAAATAAAAATAAAAGCAGTGTCCTGAGACTGAAGAGACCTGGTTTCAGATCCTGGTGCTTCCACAGGACTTTTGCCTGACCATGGACAAGAGGCCTTGTCTCCACTTGGCTTTCCTTAGGATTGGAGAATCCAAGCCCAGGGGAGACCCAGGTCAGCTTTCGGGAGCCCAGGCACGGCCAGTCTGCGCTGACATGTGCTCACCTCACCTCTCGGTGACTCACTTTACCACCTTTGAAAAGGACTGAGAGTTGTTTCCACTTGCCTAAGTGGCTTGTAAATCACTTTGAGGACTTTGAAAATAGCAACTACAGCAGTTTGGAGCCTGAACTTTCACAGTTCATTATCCATGTTGTGAGCTGGTGAGCTGGATTTCCTAGCAGGCCTTGGATTTTGTGAGATGCCTCACCTGAACATATTTTGGCCCATGTTTTTGTGATGGGAACCTTGTTTCCTAAGCCATCAAAGACTGAGCATATGGTGAGATGCTAAGAAAGGCTGAGGATTAAGTCATGGAGTCTTTGTTTGACACGCAGGGCCACTAATTGCTATAGAGAACAAGCTTTTGAATAGCCTTGACATTTTCACTGAATACACACCTGCAGATGCTGTATTTTGCTTCCCTTGCTCCGTTTCCAGGAATGGCCTACAGGAAGGGGGAAGACAAGGTCCTTTTTCAGAGCTCTAACCTTCAGAGAGAAATGGAAAGAGGGAAGTTCAGTCCTCATGCACCTGCATAAAGGAGATGATAAATCAAATCTTCTGCTGCAGAGGGAACACGCACAGGGGGTCCTCCATACACTAGGAAGGAGAGGTTGAGAGAAAATCACTATGGTGCCTATACCCTTTATCAGGCAACCTAATAAATGGTACATTCAGGAAATTTAAAGTGTCTGTGATTTTATCTACAGTGAACTATTTCCTCCCTCCCTGAATGGAAAGGCAAGGAAAAGGACCTGGGTATTTATCCAACTGCAGCAGGGACCAAACATGCAACTGGTTTTATAAAGTGCAAGTCGCTACTGAACTAAACTTTCAGTTTCTAGTTTAAGCCATATAAAAATCACTTACTTTTTAAATATAGTCCTGACCCAGAAGTGGCTTCCTGAGAAGAAGACTGAAGAGACAGGAGCACAATAGAGACTCACCTTCCTGTCTTTTTATCTTGTCTGGTGTTGCACTCAGCAGAGCAAAGGGTACAGCATCCTCCTGCCTCATGCCCAGACAGCTTCTAGCCTCAGCTCTTTGCCTGTCTAGTCGACAGGAGTCACTCCACTGACTGCTCCAAAGGGTAAATGAGATTACCCATACCAAAAAATGGTATGTTGGACATTATGTGAGAAGACTGAAATCTAGAATTTCCTGCACTGGGACATGAGCAAATTTCAGTTCATTCCAACCTGCACTGAATGCAAAAGGCAGTTTTGTAGCCTTCATAGTTCAGGGATGTTGTAATGCATACAGAGTGCTTGGGAACCACAGTAATTGCTTGGAAAAAGAATCAATTATTAATTCAAAGGCCAATTATTAATAGATATAACAATATAAATTCAAATGCAGTCAAACACATCAGACAAAAGCAATGTGCACTTAAGTGGAAGGCAGCCACGTGTGTGTAAGCAGGGTAGGTAACTAACTACATTTGTCTGCAGTGAACTGGAAGGATTAAAAGAGCCAGGAATCAACATCCTTACCCTCCCCACTGTTACATGTCAGCCAGAGGAAAATAATTCATGTGACAATTAATAAAAAATTGGCCTTCTAAAGAAAAGACTGATTTTTCCCTGTTTAATTGATTTTGCTTTCCCCTTCTTTTCTACTTCCTCTCCTTGAATGAAGTGCCAGAGGCAGTAGAATAGGTACTTTAATACCAAAATTACCCTGAAAAGTAAGCTTAATCACACACCTCAAGGATTTCAGAAAAGAGAGTGTCAATTATAGAATATTTTGGCACTTGCAAGAAAGAAATATCTTGAGTTGGAATGGCTGAAAACTTTTTCTGAGAACTTCCTTTTTTATTTTTGCAATTTGGTTTTACTTTTTAAGTAAGATCTCCTTCCTATGTTATGACTCTGTTTGCACATCAGTCTGACAAACCAGTTTAAGGACAGGGCAGCGCTGCAGTTTCGGCCTCAATAACAAGGCGATGCTGAGGAGGGAGGTGATGAGATGATCCCCAAGTGGTGCCACATTTTGGCCTGCTCTCCCGAGTTCATTTGTTCCCACAGTGAACAGGAAGGCTCCTTGGTACAGAACACAACCTGCTGCCGACAGAGTTCCAAAGCACGACCTGGACTTCTGAGCCCCATTGGAATGCCCTCTTTAGTCCCACGCTTCTGAGACCTTGAACATCTGTGTTCAAGACAGAGAAGAGGGAGAGGCAGCTCAGCTGACCTGCCAGCTTTCAAAAAGCACTCAAGGAGTGAGTTGATGAAAAAAATAAAAATAAAAGCAAACCAGCTGATAAAAGCGTAACTCAGAGATTTGATAGCAGCCAGGAAAGAGCATTGCAGAGTTCTGATTGCAAAGTGATAGACAGAGGTTTCCATTTCACACATTGTCATTCTAATCTTGCAGCCCCATTTCCACAACGTCAGGACAGATCCCTTATACAAGGAGGAATAAAAAAGGAGCAAAAGAGGAGAAGTAACTACACAGCGCAGGGTACAAAACACGGAAGGGGGAGGGGGCATTTGTTTAAGTGTTGAGCAATTTGCAGTACAGAGAATTTCCATTCACAAACGGATGTTCCTGATGGTAAAGGCAAAAAGGCAAGACGAAAACAGAAAGTGGTTTTGGCATAGCTTGAGGAGAAGTTCCATCTGCAGGTATAATTGACACAGTTTAAATTCCAACAGTACAAATGCCAAGAAACTCACAGGACTGTCAGACAATCAGAGGATCCTTTTATGACTCACCCTAATCCTCTGAGATAGTTGCCTGTATTTTGTGAAGAGCCAGGGGCCTTCAGTGAAGAGGACGGTGACATAACGAAGACCTTTGCAGCTCTGCTTTTAAGAGCCTTCATAAGAATGCACAGAATCAGAAATTTTCAATTTTACTCTATCCACAGAGGCACTATTGAGGATATGTAAGAGCTGAAATCCTCAAAAAAAGTCACTGAGAGCCTCGCCGTGAATGGAAGCAAAAGCCTCTTGAAGGAGCAGGTGCCACAGAGAGCTGTTGGTGACTGAAAAATAAAATCAAGGACAAGGGATGACGGAAGGCCCGGATCTCTGCTTTTCCATACAGAATACAGTGAGAGGTAGGAAGGGATGTAATGCCAAGCAAAGCAAAGAACTGAGCCAGCTTTTTTTTCTTCCAGTAGGAAGAAAAGTTACATCTAAAACAAAGATCTGTCACAATGCTTCATCTAACTATTTGTAAAAAATGTGAAAAATATAGAACATAGAAGACATCATGGAGAGGCTAAATGGGAAGATAGCAATGCAGATATCAAAAATGATGAGACATAGAAGAGAAAGAACAAATGACAGGACAGCAGGCAGAGTAAAGGGTAAATGAAGTCACTGTTCATTTGGGTTCTGATTTCTGCTTTTCACCTTCAGCAGGAAGATGCAGCATTCGTGTGTATCTTATTCCCTAAAAGCACCCCAGACTCTTTGTTGTTATAGTCCTAAAAAATGCATCTTTAAACGGACGGTAATTCACAAAATACTCATGCCAGACTTAATTTCATTTCAAGACATCAACTGAACTGGAATAGAAAACCTTCATTTTCTTAGCAAATCTTTGCACCTCATAAAGGTTTTATCTGTTGCTATGGCAAAGGCTTTACCCAAAGGAGCTACTTGTAGAACACCACAAGAAGGGGGAATTTTTCGGTTCCTTTCACATACACATTTTCATACCCCAGACATTTTAATTTAATCATATTTTCCCTTCATCCTTCAGATAGTTTCTTTTATTCCCGAATAAGCTGCATGTCTACATCAGCAGTATGGAAGGATCCATTCTTATAATCTTCCCCACTGTAAATCAAAATCTACTTTTAATTATAGAATATCATCTATTTCTCTTTGATGACATTCAAGTGCTTATTCCAAATTGAAAGAGCAATAGAACAACTGCCATGGTATTTTCATACGTAGAGCGATAACCTTTTTAATATGATTTCATGGAAACAATGGAGTTACATTCATCAGGTTATATAGAAACTTGCTGCTTCTTTTTTCAGACATTCCACTTTCAATTCACAATGACATTTGATAGGAGACATAAAAATGTCAGTAGATCAGGATTTTTCAGCCACTTCATCTGACAAGAATTCCTCCCTCCCTGTTTCTTTTTACAGTGCTATGTTGTTCACTCATTTGGGCCTACTTCAATTTGCTTATTAAATATGTAAGATCTTCATTATGCAGCCAGGAGCTGAATCATGTAAGATTAACACAAAGCCCTTGTGAGACGATTTTTTTAAACATTATTAATATTAATAGTATGTGCAGCTCACGTATTTTTGTACTTTCCAAACCCAAATGTCAATACAGTGGATAAATTGTACTTTCCTTCCTTGCCTTCTTCAAAGAAAGGATGACATTCAACTTAACTAAAAGCAAAACTTCGCATATTTCCAGCTAAGTTCCATTTTTGCATCCCAAAGAGTCATGGTTATAATGGACTGTCTTGCCTGGCCATTGATACAAAGAAAGGGTAACCTGAGGAAACAGATATGAAGCATAAGGATTTTATTCTTTGTGTTCACTTATGCAATGTCATAAATCACACAGGTCTTAATGAAGTAAAGGATTTCACTAATGACCTAATAAGAAGTGCTTTAAAAGTTAACTAGCAGGAACCTGGATTTGAACCCTTGCACAGGACTGAAGGAAAATTCAGATGTTCAGGTGGGATCCAAAGCAGACAGCATGTTGAGGAGGAACATCTTAGATCTAATCAGTAGGCAATATGAGGGAAGAGAAAGCCATCTTTCATCCCCCTTCCTGTCAGACTGAAGCCTGAAACGTGCTCCTGAAATGTTGGCTTATAGGATCTTTTTTTCAAATTGCTTAGCACACCTCCTTCCTTTCTTTCCAAACTTAACTGGAGAAGGAAGCAGCACGTACTTGCCCTGGATACACAGAGACTTCGCAGATGAGGGTTCATTCAGGACATGGCTTCAATTCTCTGCTATGTCTGACATGACTTAATTTCACATCTCAGAGAAATTCTACAGTGAAACATTTTGACAATTATTGCGTTGTTATCTCGTCACTTCCCCATCTCCACTTCTGACTTTTGGGTGCTGTGTTTGCCTCCTGCTTGCACAGACTACAGCAGAACGGCTGTGTCTGCTGCTGGAAAGCAGTGGCAGAGAGCAGTGAGGCTTGGCTGCCCTTCACCAGCCTTGGGCTGTGCCCCTCCATAGGAGACTGTCCTGAGGACCACATTATTGGATTACTTTATTGCCAATGTACAAACAACCCTGTTGCCCATTTAAAAAAGGGTCCTTCCATTCCCTTCTCCAGGATTGTTATTTCTTTTACCACCAGCTAAAATACAGAACAAATTGTTAAAGCATCTTCTGAAAGCAGACATCCTTTCTCACAAAAGGAGAGAGATCTGTTAATTGTCAGGCAAAATCCTTCTCTCTCTCTCTCACCTCCTGTTGCATGATGAAGTAATATAAATATTTCCTCTACATGAAGACAGCTTCAAAAGGGAAAGACTAACCTATAATCTGCTACTTCTATCACTCTAGGGAGAGAAGAAATATGGAAAAGCAACAGGTAGAGACTGAAACTGAAAGAAACTGAGTCTTCTGCTTATTTAAAGTTTTCTACAAAAGGGATAAAATCATCACTTCCACCTCCTTCTTCAGCTACACCTTAAAAGAAAGCAGCATTATTATCCTAATCTCTGGAGGGTTCACTCCATGTCCACAAGCTGTTCTGTGTGACTGCTAATAACACCCATGAACATTCAAATTTAAATTTTAAGACCATAGTCCAGCAAACGAGAATGAAAGTTCACCATGATCATGTTTGATGTATGGCACTGAAGATGTAAAAGAATAAAAATACCTTGCAGTATTATAGAGCTAATCCTAAACCTGTCAGTTAGGTCAGGATGAGACGGTTCTCTTCATTCATACTGATACTGATACAAGTGACAGCTTGTGCATAGCTTCTACATTCAGAAATGACCACAATGATTGTCTATTCAGACACCTTGTTTAACACAGGACAGAGGATTCTTCCAAGTTTAACGTTTTTAAATATTGGAGGTTTTTTTTTCTTTCCTTCTTTCTTGATCTTCCTACATCTTTGCTACTTCTGATACACAGCAGGGTCTGAAACCAAAAGATTTAAACTAAAAAAGAACTAAAAAAAGATTCAAGTCTAGAAAGTAATATGACACGACTAGAAGCAATGTGACACACTGGAGTTGTAAGGAAGGAGCATGTTCCTGTTACACTTTCAGCCTCATTCCTCAGACTGAGAATACCCTCAAAATTTTGAGGCACTGATCTAAAAAGCAAAACAGATTAAAAAATTGGTTTCTCTTAACCATACACAGTGAAATGGACCTTGAAAACATAACCCCTTGGGACACCTCCTGATTCAACATGGTTGTGGCTTAAGCTTGGAGTCAGTAAACAATGAGCAGCGCTCTCTTCTGTGGTGACTATAAAAACCTTACATTTGCATATACAAGTAAATTAATCTGTGTTCTGGGAATGACTCAGAGAAAATGAAATCAATCACATTTATAAGCATCTTGTGACCTTTACCCATTTCTCTGGAAGAGAAATAAAATGAAGACAATTGTACCTTGGTTTCCACAGTGTTGTCTGGGTGTTTGATAGGAATCTGACTGGGAAATGATACCGACAGCGAGATAACAAGAAAACCCATTTATCACTGTGACAGGTGCTCGGTTTTATATGAGTCTAAATTACCAGTGATGGAGTAGGGTTGTCTTTCTCATCTCAACCTCATAACCAATGTTTAGACTCAACTAAAGTTTCCATTTCATAGTAATCAAGTTACATGGAGTCAAATTGTTATTCATGAATTCAAGGAGGTTAAGACTTGAGATTCATTAATGCGATGTTGTCAGCCACAGCGAGCAGGTCCATGGCCTAGAACAGTGTGGTAATTGGTAAATCTGAATGCTGGGTGGTTAATAGCTGTTTATTAGCCTCTAATACATTCTGTGTTATTTAGTCTTACAAGATTCGACACTAGATATTTCTACTGAGTCACAACACCCTGACAGTTCACCTTTCTTGTACATCGGCAGACGTGTGCCAGAGCTTAACTGTGCTATTGAGGAAAAGAAATACAAATCACCACTTCTTATACCTGCTGCCGTGTGGTGTGATCTTCCCCATTTGGACACCTGGGTACTTAAGGAGCAGTTCTTAAACCTGGGGGCATCATTTACAGACAAGGCAGTGTCATCTGTCTCATTTCTATGCATGTATTGAGAAGTCTCATTTTCTTTTGGCCTAAATCAGAATTAGGTGTTTATCCTATTTTAGGGAAACTCTACTCACTTGACTGGATTTTCTAAGGAAAAATCAAAACCAAAAGAAACAAAAACATCCTTATGATTTCTGTGGAACTTACAGTTTTCTTCATCAAAAGCGATCTCTTCGGTTTACTTCTGAAGTACAAAATTTTACAAGGCATCAGTCTATAGTAGAAATACCCCTTTTCACATCTCATTCTGATGGTAGGATAAGTTGCTCATATGAAACTTCACAAGAGAAAGTCATATTCACAGCATGACACTCAGCTAGGGAGAGAGGCATGTGTAAGGCTAGACAAGATTCAGCTGAGTCATCAGGTCCATCACAGGCTATCAAAGTCCTGCCAACAGTTGCCACCTCATATAATTCCTTCCATTAATGTAGCTGTGTGCTTATCTGTGCTTACATAGGCAGGTTTCCCATCATTCAGTATAGGATACCCTATCATAGCTCTGAAAATGAGGTGGTGGTTTTCTGATTTCCAACCTAAATTCATTTATACATACTTTATTCTTTGTCCACCTTGCCCTTTATCTCATACCTATCCTGCAGGTTCTCTCTCCTGAGGAATTTAGAGAGAGCAGCCATAGCCTTGAGTTTATTAGGTTAAAAAAGAAAAAAATCTTTCTTTCTCCTATATGATGTCTCCAGTTCCTTGATAGTTCTCTGCACCCATTTCAGTTTGAATTCATTCTCTAACATAGATGAGCAGAAAAATATATAGGGAATAAAAATAAGAACTATACAGGCTTTACAAGGGTTGTTAATACTTTGCTAATTCTGTTGCAAACACTTTGCCTGAGACACGGTAGAGCAATATTTGCTTTTTTCCATAGGTGTTATATAGTCATACCGTGATTGACCAAAACACCCAGGCAACTTTTCTTCCCTCCTAGTGCTACATATTGTCAGTGCCCAATATTTGGTATTAGTTCTGGCATGCATGACCTTCTGTTTCCATTACTCTGGGACCTCAAGGTCACTCAGTAAATTCTGTATGGTACCTGGATCCTTCTTCTTTATTGGCATCTTTTCTACCTTTGAAATATTAGCACATTTCAAAAGTGTTGTTTATCACGCTAGTCATAATGACTAGCACGATAGACAGTATTAAACAACGTGGAGTTTTGAGGATCTCAGCTACAAAGCTCTGTTCAGCCTAATGTTTTCCTTTGTTGTATTTCAGTTTCTTATGCACCTTACAGGCCTTCTACTAATTCTGTTCCTTTTCATCGTAATTAATCATTTCTCTCATAGTAAAATATAACAAGCTTCACAGAAGTCTAACTAGGTTAGATCTATGGAAGTTGGACTGACAGGGAGTTTTTCATGGTAGAGTGCTATTGAGAAGCTTTTCATCAAAATTCATAGCAACATTTAAAATGAAACCTAAACCAACCAGAAACTCTGTAGGTTTTATGCTTTATACCATACTCTGGATTCCTCCTAGTTTCTCAAAAGGGTGTAAATTACATTAGGGCCAAGGTTTGGGCAAAATTCACAGCACTACAAGGCTTTGAGAAAAAAAGAGGCAAACCCAGGCAGTTCCAGTTTAATTTGCCTTTCATTTGCAGTAAGGGCTGTTCAGATGCAAACCCAAGTCACAGCTCTGTGGTTGAGTATCCTCAGCTAGTGTTAATTGAAGGTCTTTCAAGGAAACTCTATAGTGTCTATCTTGTACAAAGCTCAAAAGCCTAACTACAAGAAAATTAGTTTCCATGTATATTATAAACCCAACTGCTCTTTATGAATTGTATGTAACAAAGGTATTATGCATATAAATTAACACTTCAAAAACATGATCCCATCTCAGAAATACGAACTGAGATTGAACCTATGAAAAGACACTGAGATCTTATTGAGAGGGGGTGGTTTTGCTCTTAAATTGCGTACCATCAAAAGAACAACAACAACAATAAAATAAACAATCCAGGCTTAATAGGTTTCATATTGCGATGCAGTGTCATGCATATTAATCACCATAATGAAACTTATCCCAAATAATTCACATGCTGCATAAACAGCTTTGTAAAGTGATGCATTTAAATTTTTGGCAACAACACATTGTTCAAATCTGTGACAATTAGAGCAAAAACTGTGTCTTTGTACCATTTTCTTCAGACTGACAAGTTTTCTTTTGTCCGAATAATAGGTTTAATAGAATCTGAAGATGGACCCTTAGGAAACAGTATGAAAATCCTTCTTTTTTTCTCAGCAAGCAATGGACTTGGAGAAGGGTGCTAGATAATGGCAAAAAGCTCCCACATCTGATGGGTTAAGCCTCCAACACATGGTGGGTTGTTGAGTCCTTCCAAAATTATCACAGCAGCCTCTCTTCAACCATGTACACTGGTGGTATAGACAATGAAAGTGACACAGTTGTTTTTATTAACTCCATTATATGATCTGTAAAATTATTAGCAGCAAGACTGCAAGTACAGAAGACAAGCTGCTAACATAATCAGCATAAGACAAACACTGAAAAATTGTGAATAATACACTATTTGCATAAAAACAACCTCTTATTAAAATCACAGCCAGGGCAAAGAGCTCAAAGGTAAACCCAAAAGTTTTTCAATAGAAACCACAATAAATTGTACAAAATCTGGAACAGGAAAAGTGCTTTTCAGCGGTATTTTTGGCAGTATGTGATCCTAATTAATGAGACTCATTAGTATTATTATTGTCATTCATATTGCAATTGCTTCAAGTAGCCACAATCAAGAACCAGAATCTTGCTGAGGTAAACTGTTTACCCAAGTGTAAAACACTGTTTGCCCCAAATAGATGATGAGCTAAATTCATTGGGACGAATGCTGAAGTGGTTTGCTGACTGACAACTGAATTTAATTTGTGCTTGAAGTTAGTGTGTACTAAATGGTCTTTCTCTTATAGGACATTTTTTTCCTTTCCCCACCTAAGCTGTCTTTTGGGTTATAAATGCTTCTGGAAATTATCTCTTCTTATTGAATTATACACAGTATCTAGAAAAATGACACCCCATGCATGGTTGGAGTTTCTAGGGACTATTATAATGTAAATACCAAGGCTGCAGCATGGATTGGTTCAGTCAAGTTATTTACGCAGAATGGATCTTGAAAGCAAGATGTCTATAAAAGTCAGGTCTTTGCCTTTTGGTCTTTAACCACTTAATTCCTCTGGATCACAAGAAAAGAATGAAAACATTGATCTTCAGCAAAGGTTTCATAATGGGTGACAGCTTAGTCTGTCACTCTGAAGCCTAAACTTGAACTACGACAAATCTGAGACCAAAGAAAACACAACTATTCTTCTCTGCCTTACTCCTTGGCTTTCTAGTCCCCACAGGTCTAAATCCAGCTCTGTACCAAGAGGAGAGCTGTGTTCATTTAATTGCCATGGGGCATTCTTACACCCAGACTTATCCTGACCCCATTCGAGTGTGACGAGTCTTTGTAGTTACAGCAACGCAACAACATACTCCTTGAGTTCTGCCAACAGCCAATTACTCAAAAGTCCATTTCACACAAGTGTTGATGCTTGCCAAGCAAAAGAACCACCATGGGCCAAGATCCATGAAGGTGTTCAGATCTTGAACCTCTGCGAGATGGACCTAGATAACTCTCTTCCCTTCCTGGCATAACTTACTGCAACCTTCAGGTATCTGCAGTGTTTCTAAACTAGTGGTTTGAATCAGAGTATGGACTCCATCTCAGTCATTAAAGATAAATCCTTAAACAGTGTATATGTCTAATTCTACCGATGTCATCGTCAGGAGCTAAGTTAGGATCCTTGAAGATGTGATGACTGTTTGTTAACTGCAGTTAGGGGTGGGTTAATTTTAATGAGAAATCTCAAGCACTGGGGGCCTCTGTAATTTGCTGTAGCACTTGTTCCTCAGGGAACTGATTCTGAACTAAACTTAAAAAATTTCATCATAAAAATATTACCATAAAACAGGATAAGACGTACAAATCCCTCTTCAAGAAAATAAATAAAACATCAGGTTTTATCACTCTCCTCTAATTAACATGGCAACCTTTCTATTCCTTCCTGGAGCCTCCAGGGCAAATCATGTCAGGTGGTGACATGATGCAAACACCCCGGTGAAAAAGGGAAGCAGCTGGTGTGTGTTCAAAGAGGGAGTTATTTCCTAGCAATGCAGACTCCTCTGGAACTCATCTCACACCTTTTGCAAATAAATAACTTACACACGCTGACAATATGTCACCTTTGGAGAAATTACAGTATGTATAGTATGCAAATTATATACAGTCACTGTGAATTTTGATTTCTCCCCATTTGTAGAAATTGAAAAGATATACAAGAACATAAAGAGAAACACAGAGGACTGGGCAGCCACAGGCAGAGAAAACCTTCATTAGTAAGTGAAGTTCTCATATGACAGAGGAAGACAGCCACAGCTGACTTTTTGATAATACAGTTCTGGAGGTGAGAATGAGTTACACTCCTCCCAAATCCACATCTGTGCAGCTTAAGAAGTTGTCACGATAAACACATGGATGACTATATCACCTGCATTATAAGACGGGTTAGACAGTGGGATTAAAACAACTTCTTTGGGCCTTAAAATCTGTGATACTTATTCTACATCTTAATTGACAGAGACATTCTACGTCTTAATGTGACAGATAACTATCACACGCTCTGAACTAACCAGGTAATATGGGTCTTTCCATCCACTTCATGACTAAATGGCTGAAGTCTATCCCCAGACTTCTCCCCTAAGGCAAGTTCAACAGCCTGCATTTTGTCCCTATTGAATAAAATCTATAGAAAATAGCAACATAACAAGTGATCCTCAATATATTCTGCTAACAGAAAAGCTTGGTGATTATTTCTTCATCTGGGCTTAGGGAGAGATCTGATCCAAAGCTTAATGCAATAGGATTCTTTCCCTTGAGTTCAACTGTGTCCAGATCACAGGAATTATCCCAAACTGCTCTTGACTTCTTTGTCAAGTCAGTGGCCAGGGTATACAGCAAACAGTCCAGTGTCCATGGTCCACACCTTCTGGTAAGACGTCTCTGAAGCTTTCAAAATCTGCCTAAGGAGGAGCATACGCAGATTGCAAATCCTGATGTAGTTGTACGGAGCAGTGATAGCTACACTTGTGTAGTACTCCCACACCGATGACAATGTTTTGAGGAGAAGGACAGCTGGTGACACAAGTCAGGCTGCAGCTGGGGAGTACGGACCATTCACCACACAAGGCCGGTCAAAGGAGGTCAAAGTGCTGCATATAACGGTCGTTCTTTGTTTGCTTTCCCAGGCATTTTGTCATTGGACTGGCAGCCCTAGGGCTACGTCAGCACAGGGATGCACTAATAACCGAGAGTTGAAGCCATACGGTTCAGGCACACCACTGCCGACACATCCAGAGGAAGCACACAGTGAGAATGGACTGAGACCAGATCTGGCTGTGGAGGCAGGTCCGACCATACAGCCTGCAGCTATCTGTGTAGATGAATAAAAACAAGCGTGCAAAATGACTGCCCCTTATTAGCTTATGGCCTTGTTTGCTTGGGAACTGTTACAAGAGATAAGAGATTAGAATTAGTAGACAGCAGATAATGATGACAGTGGTAAGGAAAAGGTAGCTGCTTTCTGGATATTATAAATGGCAAAGCACAACTTGCTGTGCAAAATACTGGGAGACAGGCAAGGAGACAAAAATTTTTCTGTCTCAGACCCTTTGAAGTCACTGGTGACCACAGAAAATTTCTGCCTTTATAAAAGAAATCCAAAGAGAAAAGGTAACAATACCTGAAAGCATAGCTGGATTAGGGGAATGAGTGCAGCTGTATTGGGGCAAGTCTTTAGGAAGTGCAACAGACAAAATGGAACACCACACCACTTCTGTGCTGAGAAGGATCTAGCCTGAAAGCACATAGCAGAAACTGCTGATTCAATGTGGATTTTTGCAAAAGGCCAGAAATTTGCAACAGTGTCACAAATTGTATGCAACAAATAGTCAATGAGTTGAGAAAAATAACCTACAGTGCAAATAACTGATGGCTCGTGACTGAATCCAATACAAAATGTAATAAATCAAGGTCTTTGCAATGACATGCAAGTCTGTTTATCCTATTACAAAGGCAATCCCAGAGAATTTCATTTCATCCATTTACCATCATGGAGTACCTTAGTATAGCATCTTGGCAAATGCTTAATTTAAAAGACAGTGCTTCAGAGTATGTTATGACTTGTTTTACAGGTTAAAGAAACATAGCTTAAAATGGATCTTAGCACAGGATCTGTGCTTTCTTCTGATTTCATCAGAATTGTCGGACTCTGCATGAAAGGGTGATTTTCAGGAAAAACCAACAGCAGCAGCAAACAGCAAGTCATATTAGCATTCCGAATTTGATGGACTATTTAAGGAGCATATGTTCCTGATTGGGAAGATGCTTGTTTTAAATGACCTGAAGTATTCTATGTGAATTCAGCTACATGGCACAGAGGGTAGAAGGGTGAATACTCTTTTTTTTTTTTTTTCTTCAAAGAAAGCAGCTCTGGAACAGATTGTAAGTGACACAGGAACTTAATTCACATCCAAAGAGTTCTAGTTTGCTAAAAGGTACAACATCATACATGTCATATCAGCTCCTTGCCATTCTGCCGCAGTACAGATTACTGTCTGAACTGATGCAGAATTAGGAAGCCAGTTGTACTATCAGCCTAATAAACAGCAGTTTATAGCTACAACTAGCTGCAAATTTCCCAGTGACAAAAAGAATAACCACAATATCCCAATTCTTTGAGTACTAATTGGTGAACTGTGAACCACCCTTCTCATCCTTTCGCCTAAAAATGCAAGTTCTGAGGTTTTTTACTTCTTCAGATCCAGAGCAGTCATTCTCCAAGCTTTTCCTGCAATGTCAGTAATGTGTAGTCCCTTCACATATTTGCATACAGAATAAGGAGTGTAGCCTATGTGCAAAAGATTTCTTTTGTGGAATCAAGCAGGCTATTGTATTAACAATGGTATTTGCAGGGTATGTTTAACGATCTAGACATGATTACTTCAAAGACTGATTTACTGATCTACAAAGGGACTTTCAAATGAAACAAGCCAAATGAGAAAATGGTTCTGTTCTTCTTCATCCTACCAACATGGAAAAAAAAAAAGGGGGGGGGGGGGGCACCTAGCTTTTGTTACAAAATGAATGGTGTATTCCATGCCAGCAGGATCTATTAAATATGTCAAGTCTATAAATATACCCATAAATAGATAAACTGTCTATTCAGCCAGCCCCTGTGCCTATTAAGAATGACCTTTGGTGGCAGGAAGACATTGCTAAACCAGTAAGAGCGGAAAGTTTCAGCACTTTTCCAGCTCCTGTATGAAGCCTTGGAGACATTTTCCAGAGACTGAAATTTTGTTAACATTCATATACCCTTTTACTCTGAAGAAAGGGAACATGCACAGTACAAAATTGGGTGATGTTCTTTTCAATAGTTTACAGTTGCTTTGTCTTCTGTTGCAGGTGATGATCTACAGAAATAACCCCTCTGCATTTACGCTTAGTTAACATTCATGGCTGTTTGAAACTTATGCACAACAGTGTCTTCTCACCATTTTCTTGATGTTAATCAGAGCAAAGAGTGATAAGAAAAAAAATTTGAAGACTTCACCTTTGACATCAAGTTAATCACCAAAAAAAGGAAAGAAGAATGTAGAAAATAGTATGAAATTACTTTTTTTTTTTCCCTCTCTCCTTGCTCTAAGACTAGAAAGAAGTGTTCTTGACTTTTTTTATTTAGCATTTTTTTGCAATTTAGGAATAGTTCTGGAACTTCCAAGTAAGACTATTTTGACAAATGCACCAGAGGCCTGGAGACACAGAGACTGAAAGCAAGAAGTCCATTAGATTCACTACACATTTACACCCAGGGATTGTAACTTACCAAATAACAATCTCGGTGAGATTCCCACAGCATCAGAAAACTGCAACATCATTGCAAATGCAACAAAGAACATCCTGGCATAAAACAACAATAACTGAAAATAAGAGATCGATAGGTTTTTAGAAGGATGATAGAAGAGCCAATGAAATAATTTGGGCAGAATAATATAAGACACATTAAAATAGCCTTATTGATGCATGTCTAGGCACCAATACTGTCATTTAAGGTGTACCTAACTTTAAGCATTCTGATTCTGATCAATATGCTCTCCTTTCTGCAAAAGAGATTAAACCCCAGTGATATATGACTACTTTTTATCCATGTTCAATATAATCGCTGATCCACCATTTTCAATCAGCATTTCCAAGGATGTGATAGAGTTCCCTGTTTAATCATTTGTCAGACTCAGAAAGGCCAAAGAGGACAGTCAATATATACTCGTCAATAAATACTCTGGAGGCTGGGCTAGAGTTATCTTTAATTTCCCTCTGGGAAAACTGATTGTCCATGCCTTGTCCTGGAATGACAGAACAAAGTGTGTAGGCTCTTCAGATGTTTGTATATAAATCAAGAAATGCAGACTGTATGCAGAAGATGTTTTCAGAGCACCAGGAGGTGGGCCTGACAGCAAAAACCCATGGTTAAAATCCTTCCTGGAATGAGTGATGGATTGTGTGGGCCTGGCAGCTCTTGGTTGCAATCAACAAAATGTTCTGATCTCCAGTCTGTCTCTGATCTCAGCTTATGGATTTGCCATCATATGAGAACTAAATAAAACCATCTGGTTTTCAAAGACAAGATGTCTTTGTGTTAATGAAAGAGAGCTACACACCAACTGATTGCTTGCTGTATTAACTGGTGCTTCTCCTCATTGCTCATCACAGCAGTTTCTAAGGTTCTTCACTCAATGCAAATCAAACACATTTGTGAACTCCTCAGGCTATTCGTGCACACATAACCAAACAAAACCCCACTGCTATCGCACAGAACAGCAAGCATTCTTATAATTTTCTCATCCCTGACAATATCTGGTGGAACAAGTGTGCCTTATATAAAATCAGAGCAGAACTACTGCTTGTATTGTTATTTAAATATTATCAGGAACCACGTGTGCATCTGGTGTGGTAGAAAACATAAAGGTACACAGGGTCCTTGCCACAGGGAATGTATGCTGTCAGTACATGTGCTGCCGTGTGACTGGGGATGGTAACTGTTTTGCTCAGTATCTCTTTAATGCTTTACATGGCGCTCAGATGCTGAATGCACTGAGCCTTCCAGTGTTATCAGTGCTCAAGAACCTCTAGAAAAATTCATAGAGAATCCTAACATTAGCATTTTACTTGCTGAATGCTTTATGTTACCAAAATCCAGTGCTGGTATGAGATAGTGAATGAGTGAAGCTAGCAGCTAGAGTATGCTGGAGTATCTGTGTTAGCATTTTGATGTGCTCAAGTGGTCCTTTCCAGGTGTAAACTTGCCTCATATTTATACTAGAAAGCAAAGGGTACTGGCTCAAGGGCACCGCGTGTGCTCAAGCAGTTCCCCCGTTGGCCAAAGCCGTATGCAAGGTTGACAGAGCCCCACTTGTGAGGTGGGTGCACCATCCCCTGCCGGGCAGAGACACGGGATATGCGGACAGGATCGGCAACCGGCATGAGACTCTCTGCTGGCACACACGTGATGCAGACATAGGATTCAAGACCGGTAAGGGATTGTGTCAAATGAACCCCCAAATCTTTCTCTTTTTTTGGCACTGCACTGGTTGGTAATACAGACAAACCTGGGAATCCTGTGTTTTATGAACTACTGATTCATGCAGTAATCACAGGCAAGGCTTATGCCTAAATGTCAGTGGATAATACACCTAACACATGTGACCCTTAAATAAGCAGCCTGAGTTTAACTGCTGCTTATCTCTGAGATTTCCCAGTGGCATCTTTATACTGTAAGCAAGGTGTTATCAGCACTTGCTGGAGACCATACCAATGTGTCACATCTTTGCAAGGATCACAGGAGCCTGGGAAGAGTCTGAAGGAAAGATGACAGTGCCATCATTTCTGTTTTATCTAGAAAGCATTGTGATTTTGAGTTCCCTTTCCCTTAGGATGCAGCACGCAATTGGTTGTGGCATATTTTTGGAAGTGACACAGTGTGATTTAACACAAGAATAACTAAAGGAGGCTTCTGTGAAGGACTATCCTACCCAGTAGTCCTGTTTGGGTTGTAGCTGGCGGTAGTTACTGGTACTGTAGATATAATTACACAGTAAGTTCACTCTGCAGAACAAATAATAATGCTGAAAACTAACAATGACACATCTCAGCTCCAGGGACTGGAAAGCAAAAGAAGTGGCAGGATGTTTCAGAGTAAGTTTATAAAGAGGCAAATATTTCAAGGTCAGTCACAGCAAAGTTGTTCCTAAGAAAATGGATTTAAAAATTCACTTCTAAAATTAGGATGTATTTTAGAGTGGAATTTGGCTTCCAGTAGAGTTGAAAGGATCATCCTGCAAGGTCAGTATTTCTGTTCCCCATGCCTGGAGTCAATAAAGGAGATAACTATGGTATTTTGAAATCTGCGTGTTATTACTTTGCTTAAGTCACGCATTTTATTTTCATTTGGTTGCTTGGTCTGTGATAGATCTTAACTTCTTTCATGTACAAAATGCTCTCCTAAGGATTTTTTTAGTGACTTAGTGACAGGTGCCAGAGCACTACAAGTTAAATAGAATCTATTATACTTAGCACAAACAGCAATTTTGGCAGTTTCTGTCAAAAGAGTACAAGTAATATCTTATTATGAAAAAACACATAGAGTGAAGGAAGTATGAAGTTTCAGTGTACTGCTTCTCAAGGGAAATGTCCTGCCTGGCTGTATTTTGGCTCATTTGTCTGTGGTGGTTCTCAGCTGTTGACTTGCCAGGTTTAGGAAATCCAACGTGAGAGCATCTCACTACTGGGCTAGATTCCTAGAAGTTGTAAATCAAATTTCAGCCTCTGAAAAGTCATATCAGGAATTAGAACATTCTTTTTTAGAGACCTAACTCCCATAAACTATGAGCAGGTGCTTTGACTTAAATAAAACAAATTAATTAAAAATACATTTCTTATTTCTTTATGATTATAAAGCAAAAATTAACATGACCAGAGCATGATGGAGGGGGGCAGAGAAGAGAGAAGTTGTATCATAAAAAAAAGCTAACATAAAAGAATTCTAGATGATAGTCTGATAGTTTATATGTTAATAAAGCCAAACGATGATGTAAAGTAGCAATTCACATAACCATTTTTAAAGACTGAGGTGTCAGCTGATCATTTCCTCCAGCACCCTCCATAGCACAGGCTGAATAACTTTTTCTAGTTTACTTACTGTTGGTTTGAACTTGTGCTTTAGAGCATGTGGAACAACTATTGTCTGCATTTCTACCTCAAGGCTATGATTCTGATTTGACCTAGTTTTCAAAAGGTTTCCAGTCTTGATTTCCAGGGATGGAGAATTCAACATATCTCTAGATGAATTACTACAATTACTTCCTTCCATCAAGTACTGTGTTCCGATACAAAACAGCAGTCTACTTTCACAAATCTTTTTGCTTTGTCAGTATTTGTTGACCTTATCCAAATCATAACCAAATTCATTCCAAGTCTAAAACCCCAAAAGAGCTTCACTGTCCTGATACTCCTGCTCATATCAGGTCTGCTGTACATAGAAATGTTTTTGCAGGTAATTTTTCAACCTTTCTAGTATTACTGGAACACCCCCCCACCACCACCACCCCAAGTCACACCCCTCCTCAAGAAAAATGAAGCATGCACCAAAACCTTTTCAGTCAGCTAGAGCCTGTCAAACTTTGAAACTACAAACACATTGGTTAGATATCAGATCATACCCACATGGAGAATTTGTTTCCTAGCAGTCAGTATTACATTTCTGAACCAGTGCTTGGTGATATGTATACTGCCCTCTGAAGAGTTGTAACATTAATAAATGGAAATGGAAAAAAGGCTGCTTCTTCATCTTTGTACCTTTGGTATTCCCTTTTCATTTTTTTAATGACAAATACTTGCTCCCATTCATGTTATGTTTAGTAAGTTCTTTGACCCCTATACTGAATTAAGACCAAGTAGCAGATCTATAAATATAATTCTATTTCCAGTCACAGTTTCTGAGACTTCACTGAGCAGTGAACCAGTGCTGGGGACTCTGCTCTGAGACCAGAGCCCTTATTTTCAAGGTGGCATCACATGGTGATCTCAGCTGAGAGCCTGTGAATCCTCTGGGAATTACCTTCTATGAGGAAAAAAAATTCACAAGCAAAAGAGGAAGTATAAGATGTTGAATTACTCTCCATCCCTAGGTTTTGATACTGCCATCAAATGTACACATGCAAAAGGAAACAACAAAAAGAAAAAAAAAACCAAAATAAAACATAGGAATGCTTGATTTTAAATTCAATATTTACTATCAGTCTTGTCTTGTTCATTACCAGGGCTTAATTAACCTATTTGGAGAACCACTAAATAATATGCTTGAAGACTCATTACGTACATTTATGCTTAACTTTGAATTTTTGCCAAAAAGTTAAGATGAAATTATTTGCTGAAAAAGGATGGGTTTAAACACATGCTTAACTGACTTGTCAATTAGGGTATAATTTCAGGTCAATAAGGATCCCAACTTTACCTAACTAACCATTGGTTTTGAATTTGTGCTTTGGAGGATCTGAGACAACCATTGTCTGCACAAAGCATAAAAAACATGTATTCAGAATAAATCCTATGCGTGACAGATTTAAAATACTTAGCAATATGTAAGATACTGAAGAAAAAAAATAATTTTGCTATCTTGTTACTCTGGTAATTTAATGCATTAAACAGCCCATTCTTGTTAGGAAACATTACATACTATAGTATTTTTTGAGCTTGCATAATGCAAGTTTGGGAAAAATATGCATGTTGGTTGATAATAGCTTCAAAAGCACATTTTTTCCTTTTTTTTTTTTCCTTAAAGAAGATTAATCTTATTTTGGTGCTTAGTAGCCAAAGACAATAATGTATATGAAATTAAATGGGAGTTACTTTAGAATTAAAAAAAATTAAATAAATAAAAATTGTTTTGGGAATAAAGTTATAAAAATAAGGTCAACTGCCTGCACTGAACAGCAATACAACCAAATACAGAACAGACAAGCTAGTAAGCTCAGCAAGACAAGGATCACAAAACTGCTTTTACAAAACTACTACTTTTCCAAATTTGCAGGGTGAATACTTAATAAAAAGGACATTTGGGATTTGTGCATGGATTAAAAAAAAAAAAAGAAAAAACGAAGACAGGTAAAGATTAGTTTGAGTTAATGAGGATTTAGACCACCTGCAATACACAGGCAGTCATGGAACTGAATATAGGAGATGAACATGAGAATAATAAAAGAAAGCTGTTTAAAATTCAAGGTCTTGATAGGTGGTAGGTAATTAATGCTCAAAAGAACACTATGTTGCAAGTCAACAGATATAATTAGTTTCATTTTTAGGATAAGAGAGGTAACATAGGAGAAGGATTGGCTTTACCCAACTGTCCCGACAGACGCTTGTCTAACTTGTTTGGATCCAATGTGTCCCTTGGCAATCCCTCACTGCTTCCTGATTCCCACTACTAGAAAGCTTTACCGAGTATCTAACCTGCATGTACTTTGATTCAGTACAAGTCCATGGCTTTCCAACCTATTCTCAGAAATCAGTTTATTCTCTTTGCCTTTTCAGTGACTTTTTTCATATTTGAGGAACACCACAGCGACTTCCTATGAATTTTCTTTCTCTGAACTGAAAATCTCAAATTTCTTTCATCTTTCCTCACTTTGTAGCTTTGGACTTTCTTGTCCTCTTCTGGACTCTTCTCTGCACACCTAGTTATAGATGGATGGCTTGGATAAGGAAAAAAAGTATTATCCCTATTACTGTTGTACCGAGATATGAAATGCTTTGCTTCTAAGAGTTTCGAGGTGGGAACAAGGCAAATTTGAACGTGAAAGAGATCTGAGCGCTTTTGGAGAGTAATACATGTTTTAGGACTTTCCTAAGCAAGTTTAAGTTTTGCAGAGAATTTGCCATTCCCCCTTCAGCACTCACTCCAGATGATTCAACATCCACTGAATTTATTAAAATCTTTTAATTGACTTTGAGGGGCTTTCAGAATATTTCCTCCACCCACTCACCCACTAGGCAGCTGATGGTTGTTGTGAGTGATTAGGTAAGAAGTACTAATGAAACTTTTCTATTTCTAGAGTTCTTTCATTCTAAGGTGAAGGCATTAGTCATCTTTACGCTTTCAAAAGACAAAGACTTTTTGAAATATATTGGCCATTTATACAAACCCCTCTTCCCATTGTAATCACCTCAAACTGCACTATTTATCACATCTACGTTATCCTTTTATGCATTACATTTACTGCAAATCTGTAAGAAAACTCTTTGACCTAAATATAAATACAGAGTAATGTATCATTCTAAATAACATAGTGATTTGGAGCACACGTATCCAAAACTTGTTCGTATCTGGCTGTCCATGATAACTACAGATCAGATACAGAGTGTGAAAAGAGGAAAACCAAAAGCCCCAAAAGTTCCATCACCATTTTTCAGGGAGAAAACTTCCAGAGGCATTTTTCCTTGTAGGCATGACTAGAAATGTCTTATTTTTACTCAGGAATTTTTTTAACAGTCCAATCCAACTTCTAATGACATTAGTAGTGGTTTTCTACTTGCTTCTGTAGGACCTGGATTTTCATTTCACCTTTAATCCCCATAAACACATCCAGCATAAGTCCCACACATCAGGTAAACCCTTTAGTTTTTATAAATGTAACTCTAATCCAAGTTTTGGGCCTGACAAGGGGCTCATAGAAGTCACAATAAAAGTAATGACTGGGGCATCCAATTCTTTGTTTGTGAAGGGAGTGTCAGACAGCTGGTAACCTGTGTTTGACTTGTCTTGATGGAAGAAAGTGCAACGTCAAATAGCAGCTGGAATGAGCATCCTGTTGCTCATATATTCTGCCAGACACACAGGCTTCCAGCCACAGGTGATCAGGATAGGCTAAAAGCAAGTCTTTCTTATCTCACCTCAAGGATCATTTTTTAATTTTGTTTTTTAAGTCACAGCTAGCCACTCCCATGATGCTGTTTGTACAAGGAATAATTGATTTTGGTCATCTTTAAAAACTTCTTGTGCTTTTGTAAACCATGCCAATATAATAACCAACAAATCAATAAAAGATCAATCTTCTGCACAGGGAAGCCTCTTACCTCTCTGCTAACCACTGAGATATCAGCTGAACAGTGATCAAAGATGCACATGTACACTGGATATTGCAATTACCATGGGAGCAAAAAGAAGAAAAATCTGCAGGTGAAGGGTAGATAATGTGATGGCCAAGTGTGAACAGGAGAGATGCTTTCTGAGCTGAAACAAATGATTTAAAAATAATAATAAAAAAGAGCATTCCTTTTATCTCTGCAATTTGTAACCAAGAAGGACGAATTATTCAGCTTTTGAAAGGTTCAAGTTCAAGAAAATATACAGCTCTTTCACAGTGCTTTCCAGACCATTCATTTGTAAGTTTTTAAGCCTTCGTATTATCAGTATTTGCAAAGAGGGAAAAACAACACATTACATTTGAGTAGCTAGGGAAACTGAGGTATGCAGTAACACAGTGTTTGGCATGAGGTCATCAGGATGTTCTTGTTCTCTGCCATATATTATACTGCTGCCCCCCAAATTGCACGCACATTGTTGTTCTTGCTATACAGGAATATTCTTTTCAGCTGAATTATAGCAGTGTGGAAAAATGATCACCTTTGCTCACAAACAAGCAAACTCAGAAATCTATAACCTTTTTCTTGGTAAGCTAGATGCTGAATAAAAGAATCAAAACCAAAAATCAAAATAAAAAACCAAATACCTTTTTGTTCGATATTTCCTCCGCCTAAATGCTAGTTGTGCAGATGGATGGATAGTTACCCAGATATAGAAACAGAAACAATTTCTCCAAAGCATAACGCAGTCAAAATAATGGGAGAGAGCCCAGGGTAATTGTCACAAACCAACCTAGTTCTCTTATAGCATTTTTCCTCTCTAAAGCACAAACAAGTTGACAAACAAGGCATCATTCTTTTCATTTTGCAAGGTCACAAATCAGCTGAATGAAAAAGAATTAGAAAAACAACTGCGTACCTAGAAGCATATATACCTGCAGTCCCAACTATACTGGCTTGGTAACTATGGAAAACTATTGTCACACCAAAGAAAAAGCATCAGATGCACTGGGATAAGTCCAACACTAAGTGTATGAGAGGTGCGAATGGATAAGGGAGAGCTTTAAATAAAAACAATAATGGGATAGATTTGCTGCTGTAGAGGTGTCTCCCTGGTTCCCGTGTCAAATGCTGACTGCAGTCATATGTGAGACCAGACTCTGGATAAGAGGGCACGTGGCCAGTGACAGAGATCTCACTGGGTAAACAGATGAAGGTTGTGAAGGGGTTTGGAAGGGGCATAAAATATTGCATGGCTCATAGGAAGAGGCAGGACTGATAAAACACTCTGATGACTTGCTTAGTGGGTTTACAGTTTGCATGGGTTGGCATACTGCTATATTAATGTAATCTTTTTCAAGTAGGAGAAAGTTTAGTATATTTATTTATGTATACTCATATCATACTAAGTAATTCAAATTGCACCACATCACTGGAGCCCCACATTTGTTATTATGTTAGTGTGGCAGAGATGGTGTTGTAGAATAAGCAACAGCATGTTTTTGTGCATATCACTGTAATGATTATACTGATTGGATATAACAGCCCACAAATCTGAAGTCCAACAACATCAAATTACCCAGCTCTGCTTTCTTTAATGCAGATCTGGGCTAGAGTGACTCAGCTGTTAGACTTTAAAGGGTACCACAGACTCGTAGAGCTTAGGTTCTTCTGGGCTCTATTGAAATTTACTCCAAATGTCAGATTTAAATCTGCTATACAATAAAGCCTTGAAGTTAGAAAATTTAAAAAGTAAAAGGTTTAGAGAGATGGTAAAGGCTTCTTCTTTTTTTTTTTTTAAGTAAATCAATACTCCGAATTCAACCTCTTTTAGAGAGATATAAATGCTATGGATTCGCTAAAGGTGTTTCTTCTTGACAGCTCTTCAGTTTAAAAAGTCACAAAGTTGAAAACACTTTTACTAATGGAAAATAATATTTTGTTTTAAAATCTGCAATTTATATGAATATGATGATTTTTTTTTGCTACACTTTAAGACTGAAATTTCCTCTGCACTCACAAACCTCTACAATATTGTTTGATTGGAAATTAACTTTTTTCTCCTGTCAGTTCTTAAAAGTAACGTTTGTTACAAATAAAAAGATCTAAAACCACTGAAATCTAAATGTGTTGGACAAACGTTCTGTAAAAAAGCTACTCTGTCTACAGAGACATTTTGTCAGAAAAATGTTTAATCACAGCTTTTTGATCAGTATTTTTATTCTTTAGTATTTCACTCACAGACCTCTTTGTTTCTTTATTTGTTATTTCTAATATTTTTTGAGTCTCACAAGGTTAAAAGACTTTTAATGGAAACAACTCTGCTCACCTGCAATCTGGACACCTTGAAGAAAGCAGAATCTAACCAACAAATTCAGTTGTCCCTGATTTATGAAGAGCTGTATTTCCCACCTCATAGACACCCTCCAAACACTTTGAGATAAGAAATTTTACAGCAAAAACTAGCAGCATTTTGGGAGGAAAATAGCATAGAAAATTCAGCTAATACAGGAATGTAGCATCTTCGTCTTTACTTTTTCCCTTCCAACACTTTTCTCCCGAAGGTTCCTACTGTA
Source organism: Haliaeetus albicilla (assembly GCF_947461875.1). NCBI lineage: Eukaryota > Metazoa > Chordata > Aves > Accipitriformes > Accipitridae > Haliaeetus > Haliaeetus albicilla. The sequence continues at coordinate 16,174,691 of NC_091486.1, forward strand.
ACATCAGTCATCCAAAAGTCATTGCAAGTGATTGAGTATTTTCATGAACATGGAAGTTTCCAGTGACTGGGAATGGCCAGCCAAGACCTATCAGATTTGTCAGAAGTTTAGATGGGAATTACAATAAACTGATTGACTACTTGACTAATTTCCTGCCATTCATTCAGCCACTTTCCTATGTTTCATGGTTTAACCCCAGCCAGCAACTAAGCACCACGCAGCTGCTCACTCACCTCCTTCACAGTGGGATGGGGGAAGAGAATAAGAAGACTAAAAGTGAATAAGCTTGTGGGCTGAGATAAAGACAGTCTAATAGGGAAAGCAAAAGCCACCCATGCAAGCAAAGCAAAACAAGGAATTCATTCACCACTTCCCATTGGCAGGCAGGTGTTCAGCCATCTCCAGGAAAGCAGGGCGCCATCACACTTAACAGTTACTTGGGAAGACAGAACGCCATCACTTCAAATGTCCTCCCCTTCCTCCGTCTTCTCCCAGCTGTATATGCTGAGCATGACGTCATATGGTGTGGGATATTCCGTTGGTCAGCTGGGGTCAGCTGTCCCAGCTGTGTCCCCTCAGCTGCTCGCTGGTGGGGTGGGGTGAGAAGCAGAAAAGGCCTTGGCTCTGTGTAAGCGCTGCTCAGCAGTAACAAAAACATCTCGGCATTATGAACACTGTTTTCAGCACAAATCCAAAACACAGCCCCATCCTAGCTACTGTGAAGAAAATTAACTCTATCCCAGCCAAAACCAGCATACTATGCTAACTTTCTTCCTAGCATGTGAGGTTCATTGCCTCCCCAAAGAGCAATTTGCTGGACCCAACCAACCTTTTCTAGGCTAGGGAGGTCTACAGTTGAAGAGGTCAAAAGATGTAACTGACATGCTGGCAGGGAGCAAGCTGGAAAAAAAAAATATCTCAATTTTGTCTTTCAGAGTGGAATTTTTCTTGGGACTCTTCTATGAAAAATACATATTTTTAAAAATGTTACTCAAATTTCAGATTTTTTTCTCTGTTCTCACTACCAAAAAAATCTAACATTTTTGATGCATTTTTATTTCTTGGCTCTTCTATAATTCTCTCTATGGACACTGATTTGAACTTTGCTTATTTGAGAGGAACAGCTGCATAGTTATCACTCTCTAGGTCTAGCTGTATTCAGAAGATGAGTCAGAAGTATAGTACTTATGGCCATAGGACATATTTCCCAAACACATAACAGTAGATGTCTCTCAGGTATTATCCTTTATATTGACTTTTTTCTTATCAGCTTATTTATTTTTTGCTTAAAACAAATACATGCAAACATATACCATTCCAGTCATAAAATTATCGTTTATCACCCACCAGTACCATCCTATTTACCATCAGGGCACCATACAGCAGTTACACAGCTACCCAGCATGCGGAATCCCAAGAAGGCAGCAGAACCACTGTTTCACGTAAAACTCTTTCATTCGGAAAAGAGAGAGGAGAGTGGATCAAGCCTTAAAGCTAATGGATGTTATAGATTCTTCCAACAGGTAAAGTCTTCCTTCTACCCAGAGTATTTTGATTTTTATCAGTGATGCCTCACCCCTGAAATGAGTTTCAGAATAGCATTTAAGTTCATTATTCCTGTTTTTTTCACACTTGTAATAGTCTTAAGCAGCCTATCAGGGGATCGATAAATAAAGTTTCCAGTTTAGAGTTGAAATTTCCATACATATTAAATATATTTCCCACCTTTTAGTGGCTAAATACAGAAGTCAAGATATGTGACTTTTTATTACCATATTCAGCCAAAATTTTCTATGTTTATTTATATCCTGCAGTCCTGGAGAAGACAGATATAACAACCTGAACCTCACAAGTTTTTTTGATCCAGTTGTATGAGCTATATAAATCATAAAGCTTGTATTGAAGACTGACTGCTTGTCAAGGGCAGTGGCTTAGAAACAAAGACAGAAGCAAACCAAACCAAAATGAAATGTATAGAAAGAGTTTTGAAATCTAAAATTATGTGCCTTTTTGTTATACTGCTAAAAGAAAGAGAGAGATGGGTTCATCAAAATAAAAGATGAAGGCTGCAACAAAGGTTTCTAGTAACCGAAATCAGAAGTCATAGTACAATAAAAGCATGTATTTTTTGCCACAGTCTAACTTTTCCTTGGTACTTATATGTGGTTATTTGGCAAAGTGATTAATTTTTAAGGTTCTTTCAGGTTAAATGCAATCATTTAATAAAAGCAGTATATGCAAAACACCAAATTTCTCCAATAAAAACAAAGTAATAATCACATGCAACTGGAATAAAAATGGTTAATTGATATTCATTATTTCTTTCTTAAATGAAAATTTTTTTTAATAAAATGTGAGATATCTATCATTCAGTGGTATTTCTTTTTTCCAAACAAACAGACCAGCATAGCATTTCTGGTTTTAAGCCCCACAACATTGAAACAGTTGAGACTTCTGCCTTTATTTTCCTTTTCTTGCTTTTTCACTGTTTTTAAGTAGATTTTATTCCTTGTGATTTTGGAGAAAAGACAGAAAATCTGACTTAAGTGCAAATTGAATACTTTGAAATGATAAAAAAATCCATAAAAATCAAACTAGGCTTTTATTGCTATTAAAAGAACCCTCACATTTCTCTGATTTCTCATAATCTCTTGGGATCTGAAAACATTTATCACATTTTGGGGCAGATACTACAGCTGCTCCTTAATACAATTTTTTTTTAAGAAGCCTCGATATATGTAGTAGCACACATATACTGAAACCCAGTATAATAGAATATCACATCTTGGATAATGTTTAGCTTAGTTGAATTTTTAGTCAGTAGAATAGCTGCAATACCAGGGGAATGGGAAAGACCCCTCATTTCCACGTGACTGCACTAAATAAGGCTCCCTGTTCACATAGTAGGCAGTTTGAGAGCTTTCTGCCGCTGGTAGGAGGTTATGCAAGTTGCTGATATGAAATAAAGCATTCAAATTGCCCACCAAGCCCATCCTGGAGTGCCGAGAGAAGCTGCCAACCCATTGCCATCACCACGCGCTCGGGCAGTCTTTCTGTCTGGGAGGCACCCAGCGCAAAACGTACGGCAAGCATTGGCCTCAACTTTTCGTCACAAGTGTTTTTGCAGGGGGCTTGTCCACACCGTTCATGGAAAGAAGCCACAGGGGCTGGCCCTCCACCAGGGTTTCAGCACATGGTGGGAAGAAACCAATGTCCGCTGCCGAAAGCAGGGGAAAAAATCCCCTCTCTGGACCTCAGGGTAAGGATTAGTCCTGGCTCAGGCAGAGGCCACGCAAGGATCATAAGCAACACCTAAAGCAGGGGTGGTGGCCTTCTCTTGAGTCGGTCTTTCTGCCTACCTGGTGAGAAATGGAGACATGTTGATGTATTATTCTCTTCAGTCTTTTGAAAGTGAATATTTTCATTGGGAACCCCCTACTTCATCTTAACCTATTGCTTTCTCTTTTTTAGTGTTTACTTTTTAAACTGCTGATTTTTTATGCTTTTTAAACATTATTTACTAGCATACAGATGAAACAACTTAATACGTGAAACCCTACAGATTATTAAGACTTCAAAGCAGGATCAGAGTGCACCTAAGTGATACACTGATACACACTACTCTCTGATACCTGTCAGGTATATAAAGATTACTAAGGATCTTCCCACCCACTCCTCTTAACAGGTCCTTAAGAACCTGGATTTATTGTGATATGCTTCTATCATCTTTTTTTCTTAATGCTTTGAGATCCAACTCTTCTAGCTCTTCTTTACAAAACCTTAGTGGTTTAGCCCTTGAAGTCACTGAGTTCATTGCACACTGCCAAAGAAAGGTAAGACGGGAAGGAATTCAGCCTCATTACTATGTGAAATACTGAATGGCAAAATATTCTTTTAAAACCCATGCTTAATGTAATCACAAATTTACTCAGAATCACTTGAAGCTAATTTAAGTGAGAGATGTCACAAGCTGAAATGTCATTTTTCACAAGTTAATGTCATGTTATTTCTGGAGAAAACAAATTTAGTAAATAGCCTGATTAAAAATTACTTGTCAGAAGATAAATATATGAAGTCAAAGAAATCAATTATGTGTTTTATAGATGGGCAGTGAGATTTCTCTAGGGCAGGAAGAAAGAGTATCAGCCACGTGGAGAGCAAAAATGGGGCACAGATATTCTGTGATTGCCAGCCCTGTTTCCAAGCTGGCTCCCAGGCCAAGAGATTGCAGAGAAACATCCTAACAACCTCAAGTCACAAATCACACTGTGTTTGGTGCCAGCCAACACAAAACTCCCACTATTCTCAGCCTTTTCAAAGGGAGCTTTCTCCAAGCAAAGAAAGAGTAAGAGGTACACCGGAACAGCATACTTTATTCCCTAGAGCTGCTTTTTTCAGAACAAATCTACACTTCAGATATCTGCAGAACTGGCCAGCAAATCTCATGGGAATCATATTAGCGACATCCCAAGTGGAAAAAGCCGACAAGGGAGTTCCAGAGCCTGCTTTCCCTCGCAGCCAAATAAATCAAAATGAAATTTTCTCAGGGGGATGGACTACATCTGAGAATCAGGTTGTTTGAGGACAAATAGTCTTTTGAATCTTTTTGCTTCTATAGAACTTTTTTTTAATAAAGAAACCCACTTTCACTGAACACTTTTTGTTTCCTAAGCTTTCTGCAAAGAAAAATGATGAAAAAAAAATCAAGGAAATGTCAACAGAAACCAAATTCTCATTTTCCTCTGCTCCTCTCAAGGGAAGGAAAAAATAATCATCTAGTTTTAACTGCAAGTTGGAATCCTTTTATTCCTGTTCTGAAGAATCCAAGGTGCTTGTGGCTGTGGTAAAAATTACAATCAAAGGTACCGATCGAGTGCTTGCACTAGCAAGCAGCAAAATTTCACTAACTCCAGCTGATATAAAATGGCAAAGTTCTTATGATAGTAATGGAATTGGCAGGTTTAAATTATTTCTATGGAAGTTGCTGGGTGGATCTGCAGTGGGAAGATATCTGCCCACATCACTTCCCACAGAACAGAATTCAGTGAATTCCCAATAGTGTATCTGATAAAATTTACCTTTTATTTTTGCTCATCTCTGGGGAGGGTAGAGTTCATCAAACATATAAATTATTCAGAATTTTACATTGATTTCTTCATTTCAAATATTAAGCCTATGGATTATTATGAGTTATCTGAGTTAACATTTTTTTCAAAGAGTCAGAGGAATCGCATGGTACTGTTTCCTCAGTCTCTTTGATGAGGCGCTAGTTTAAAATCTGTTTCCACCACTACATGTGTGGCTTTGAAATTCTCTTTCTGTGATTGTTCATCTTACTGTAACTTGATTGGTGTGATGTTAATATAAGGTGAAGTTCCTGTTGATTGTAGCAGGCTGCTGCATCATTTAAGTCCTTAAGTACTTAAGGCACATTTTGTCTGTAGAAGAAAGAGAAAGATATTTTCTCCCTTTCCTAAAACGTTTAGAATCATGGAATTATATTTTGTCCTATGCTGAGCTTACATCATGTAGAGCCGTATCCTAGGTATGTAATTCTATATATATAGCAATCAGTATAGAGATGGTAAGATTTTGACTCAAATAATGAACGCGTATAGATTTTTTTTTCATAGCTTTGTTCTAGCTGTGACACTCAGTAAGTTCCTGAGTATCCAGTGGTCATGACAAAAGAAGATGACTCTTAGAGCACAGCAACAGTGCTGCTTTTAATTATTTCTGTTAAGCAGGCACACAGCTCCATCTCAGAGCAGAAGGAGATGCTGCAACCCTCCTTAACCTGCCATTGGGTGAACTGTGGTTTTGTTGCTGCTTTTGATGTGGAAAGATGGAAGATGAAAGAAAGGCAGAGAATGACTGGAAGGGAGCTGGTGGCCAGTTTCCTTCCCTGGAAAAAGTACCAAGGGCTATTATATCAGGTGAGTATTGGCTAGACTGTTGATCTTCGGGGGAGGCCAAAGCTACACTGTTCCGTATAAATAAAAAATAAATGAAAAAAAAAAAACAACCCACAAAAATTTGCTGCCACAGAAGACTGGAAGCAGAAAGCAGCAGCAGCTTCAAAACAGATAAAATAAATCATGGACAACGGGTCCCCACAGATACTGAATGGAATAGACAAGGATGTGCCTTCTTACATTGCTAATCCAGCAACTGCAGATGCAGGGGAAACGTGAGGAGAACCACCTGCAGAGAGCACTCAGGATCACACCGTCTCCCTGACCCCTTCCGTGACTGTCCCAGGCAGGACAGTCTCTTGGTCCAACCCAGCAGGTCAGTTCTGATGCTATTAAAAAGCCTAGAACCTTTCCCACTTCCTCAGCAAAATACGGATCTTCTATTGGGAAGTTTCCTAGCCTGAAACGAGATTGTCAGATGGACATGCTGATTTATTTATGTATCATGCAGGCTGCGAGTACCGGAGAGAAGCCTAGGCGTGGATGTATAGCACATTAGCTGGCCGTGAGCCCACCCCCCATGCAGTGAGAAACAGAATGAGCTGCTTTGCATTTACTGCCGGGAACAACGAGCACTCAGGCAGTGACCGCAGGTTTACTGCTCCACATTCACACCTCTCTTTACCTCAGATTAACTAATTCATGCAGCTGCATCCTTGGGCTGCTGCACTGAATATGAAAACTACTTGCTTTTTTCTATTTCCTTGCAAAAGGCCCCATCAACGTGTTCTTGCCTAGGGTGTCTACCTATAGCATAAGTGATTCCCACCTGCCTTGTGAATTGCTCATGCATGTTTATGCCACTAGCAAATTTTAGATATGATGTATAAGATGCTGATGTTCTTTCCCTTGGATAGAGATTGAGTGAGATTTCCCAGCTCCTGCCCTCCTGGTAGAGGCAGGGAAGAGACAGGTATGATTCCCGGCCCCCTGAAACTGTGTGCCCCATGGGACAGGTGGCTTCTATTTCTGAATGTAACAGCATATACCGGGAACCATAACATGTCCTGGTGGGACACAAGGAAACCTGAGCATCAGGTAAATTACAGTCACATCATCTTACCCATCACATGAATCTGACCATCAGGAATTTAATGTAATATGCTCCGATTTTAGCAACTCCAGGGACACTGATTTGAGACCTCTCTTGTCATTGGCACATTGCTCCTAGCCCTGCACAGAGCTGCCTGCACTTCCCATTCTTATGACTGTTCACATGCAAAGGAGGACCTGGACGTGTTGGTGAACTATGGCTGGTGACAACAGCACTCAAGTCTGACATAACAGAAGTTATATTCCAGGCTGCCGTGGTATCCAAGTACCTCAAAATACAAGAGAAAAACTTTTTCACTGTGAGGGTGACCAAGGACTGGAACAGGTTGCAAAGGGATATTGTGGAGTCTCCATCCCTGGAGATGATTTAAAACAACTGGACATGTCTGTGGACAACCTGCTCTGTTGGCCCTACTTTGAGCAGGGGGGTTGGACTAGTCAATCTCCAGAGGTGCCTTCCAACCTCAGCAATGCTGTGATTCTATAAAAATATGTTTACTGTCATTCCAGAGGCGTAGGATATGCTGAGTGACACCCAGGTGCTCCTCTCCTCCAGAGAAGTTCTGGTACCCTGCAGGTCCTGTTTCCCCTGGGCTTGCTGCACGCAGCCGCTCAGGCATCCCAAGGCAGCCCAAATGGCAGCGCACCCCTGTCTGCTGAGGGCTCAGTCTCACGCTCTGCCTCAGCCTCCCTCAGTTAGTTTTGAAAGCAGTTTTCAAAAGAAGCCCATGGGCATATGCTGGAGCTGAGTTTAAGTCCTCACTTGGGAAAGGAGATGAAGGTACTAGAGGCAGCACAGACTGCCTCTCTCAGCTCCATACCTCTTCTCAAATAGATTTGGCAAATCTAATTACTGATACTACTAATAGCAGACTGACTCCTGATTAGTTTTTGGATTTGTTTCCTCAGCAACTGAAACATTTATTTAATGAATAAACTGGGGATTAGCCTGGAAAAAATATGTTCTGCACATTTTTCAGCAAACATTTAAATAAGTTTCTTAAGATATATTCATAAACCTCTAGAAGTCACATCTCACAAATTCATGTATGGGCTTAAACTTTTACTCAAAAATTCAACTGTAAGTGAATATTTCAGATTTAACGCAGAGAGCAATTATTTTTTAAAAAGCTGTACTATGATGATTCCTGATTGCTTACCATTCAAACAGGAGAAACAAAGCCTTGAAGTTAGAGAATCCAATGCAAACAAGCTTGAGTGTTGAATCTCAGTGCTCGGTAAACATCCCTAAAGAAGCTATATACAGCCAGAGAATCATCCTTCCTTTTCCATTTTCCCCTCAAACTTCATGCTTCAATGTCCCTAATTATTCTCATACTGAATAACTTTGACAAAACGGCGATCTGTTCTCCAGCAGTCCACAAATAGAAGGGAAAAAAAAAGTCTAATTTTCAGAAAAAAAGTGTTATACATTGTACCCAGCTCTGCAAGATAGCTAATATTAAATGCGGCAGATAGAATTCAAGCTTCTGGGGAACAATAAGGAAATAGGGGGGAAACTATATTTAACCATATTTATATTCACAGCCTCCTACAAAGTGGGAGAAATAATCACTTAAGATCAAGAGAGTAGGCACAGATATCATAGCCTCTTGTTACCTTGCTCCAGGTAGGATAAATAGTAGGCACTGAACACAGCTTAGGTACGCATAATTTTAGTGCTGCAGACAATAAACTACAGCCTAATCTTAGACGCACCTCTGCAAACCCCAGCTGTACTTCTGTGCTGGGGAGCAGGTGCCCAATGTATCTGCAACAGCTTTCTGTTGGGAAAATATCTGTACACTTCACATGCAGTTCCCACACTTTTCCATTAGCCCATGATTAAGTGTAAATGACTGTAAGTCTCCCATAAATTTACAGTATCTCAGATTTTCTAAATTCTCTGCTCTTGGGTTTGTGTGGGATTGTATTAATATTTTAAATCACACAGGAAGGCGTAAAGCAGACTTACACATATCTCCTTTAAAATGGAGGACTTCTGGGATAGAGGGATCATTCTTGCCAGGTGTAGCAGTGTCTACATGACTGATTTTCCAGTATACAGCTGTTCTTGTATGAATGCATTTTGGAGCTTAAAAATAGCACGATAGTTCCCATTATGTTCCCCTTCTTTTTGCCTAGCAGCTGTTTGGCTGGAAAGCATCACCAGTACACAAGAAAACAAGAATAAGACAACAGCTTCAATAGTTCAGACCAAAGCCTAGTAACCGATCTCTGGTGGTGACCAAAAGGAGATGCCTAGTGAAGAATAGAAAACTAGACCAAGCACATTTCTTAGCCTCCAGCCATTTTCAGCTCAGGGATTTTCTGGAGGCAGTTTGTTTTGAACCTGACGCTGAAAGACAACATCTCTAACTCTAGAAACCAATAGAAATTACGCCTAGAATGAAAACTAACAAAACTAGGGTAGCTCAAAGCTTTCAAATATATATCCTTAACAACAGATGTGGCCTATTACAGTGGGGCCCATAAATGAGTGGTCTTGTTTCCAAGTTCTCCACTGGAAAATCCACTGGAACCCAAAGGAAAACCCTAGTGTGCAACAGATCCAGAAAACAAACAAACCAACCAACCAACCAGTCTTAAACTCCTAATATACTAGTTCAAATGGGTTAAAATAAATATCTGGAAAGCTGTGCTCTTCCTAGTGGAGCCACACATCAGAGGGCAGCTGAGAAACTTGCTCCTTCCCCTCTGAATATTCATCCATAAAAAAGATGCCTTCGCTACCTGGGAAGAGCGCTCTCCCCCCATTCTCATGCAAGATTAGTAAGAAAACCAATTCCATGTAATTTCTGCAGCCGGTCCTCTGTCTTGGGGAAGGGGTTCTGCTCTCTGTTGAGGCTGCAGTGAGATAGTATCTATCTCTAAGAGATTTTTTTTTTTTTTTTAATTTTTATTTTTTCTTTAAATGCCAGCACACTTGCCAAAAGGCATTACTGTTGCAGAAAAACTCATCTCTAATATCTGCATCTTATTCCTAAAACAGTTTAGCTTTTTATTGCCACTGTTTATAGAAAGCCTACAGTAATATAAACGGCTTTCATAAAAGTTGCCAGGTTTTTAGCAGCATGCTGTGCCTCCACAGCAGTTACAACAATTCTGCTGCTACAAAATAGTATCCAATTGCAGTATCTACTGGCAGAAGCACAAATTGTTCTCTTAGGTTGGGCATTGCTGGAATAAGATCACATTTGCTAACACCTTTTTTGTTGTTGTTTTTGTTTTTTTGGCAGGATGAAATGTTTCTCTTTCTTTTGCCACATAAAAAGGAAGGAATGGGGAGTTGTTTGGGTTTGTGCCCTGTTAGGAGAATGATTTTGTTCTTCTTATGATATGGGACTTAATTATACTTCCCTGTTTGATGCTTGTATTAGAAATTCAGCTTCCCACAACTATATTTCTCCACGGAAGGCATGCAATGTGTCTAGAGAAATCTGAACTGCTCTCGTTACATGATGCCAAGACTTTGGACAAAACCCCTTGCTCTCAAGCACTCTAAGGGGCTGCCTGTAAATCAGGATTAAGCCTGTTTTCTCTATAAGCCAAACCATATCCAAAGCAGCTACCATGCTGCAAAAGCTACGTGGTAGAAGAACACTGATAAACCCCTGTCCCAGGAGCAAATACACAGACCAGAAAAGAACATTAGCTTTGACCTGCAGAATGCATTTTACTGTGTAATCAGAAAGCTATGAAACTAGAGCCAGACATCCAAAAACTTAAATACTTCCCTTTGCCAGCACTGAATAAAGATCATCTCCCTGGACTATCTCATGTCCTGCACTCATTCGTTTCTAGGCAGTGCATTATGGTCCCTCACACATGTATTCGGAGGATAACATAACTGATTCCGTGACAAAAAGGCAATCCCTTGCCCGTCTCGTCTGTGCCTTACCACAAAGCTTTTGAAAACTTTCTGTCACTGAGTTGGAGCTTTTGTGCATTTCTGGCCTCTCTCTCTCTCTCAAGAAAAAGCGCCACTTCCCAAAGCTTACCAAACCACAGCTGCGGTCCCTGCGAGTGGCCGGAGATGTCCCATTGGCAGTACAGCATTGCAAGCTGAACTGAGCTTTCCCTTTAGGATTAAGATTAGGGTTTGCTGGGAAAAGATCTCAGTACCTTAAAAGGACACCTGTTTTTCTCAGGTTCACGCACTGTTTATGATGGCCCGCCTGACATCTGGCTGTAGCGTAGAATTTCAAATTTGTTTTTCCTCCAGGGAGCCAGAGCACTAATCTACAGTAACACAGGCTGCATGAATCTAATCATTGTACCATGACCCCAAATGATCTTGTTATGCATTCAGCTTCTGCCCAGTCTATCTCATGGATTGACAAAAGTTTCTGCAGTCTGGAGATAAGGAACGTGGTCGCATCCATTTATTCTTACTGTACTAGCCTGGAGACAGCAATATATTCCAGTCATTCAGATGAGAGACTTGCTGATGAGCATGTGGGAATAAATGGGAATCAGTGAATTTTGTGCAAAACCACAGTGTGGCTATAGTGAAGGGTAAAGCATACCTCCACAGAGACGTGCTTCTGAGAGAATCATCTAAAAGGTGGAGAAGGTGGCAGCATCCAGCTTCTTGGGACAGTTTGGACTTAAATAACAAAAGGCAGTACCATCACTCTCAAGGAAATTTCCAATCAGATCTGGAAAATGTCCTGAAAGCACATGATTTATCCACCATTTTCCTTCTTTTATCCCATGGTAGTTGCTTCCTGTAGACTTGGAGGAAAAGAATAATTATGTGGGGGAAAGGGGAAGCTGCTCACCCTGACATCATTGCCTTCCCTAAAATGATGACTCTGCAGTGAATAATCAACGCATTTAGACACATAATTTCACCTCACTGGCATCTCTATCCCAGGCTGGGAGTGTCACTTCTACGATAGGTTTTACAGACACAACACTGAGAGGCCTGAAGGAGGCAAATATCTGCCTCTATCTCCTTGCTTACTTAGCACTTCTTCATGTGTTGGGTTCAGCGGATGTTATTGAACTTTCAGGATATAACACGGACTCACTGCATAAAATTCCGTGAGGAGTGAGGGAATGGTCTAGAAATTAAATATGTTAAATGCCTGGGAAATCAGTTTACCTCTCTTGTTTTGAGAGTACTTGCCCTATTGCTCTCTATGGTTCCAAGAGGCCCAGCATGTCAACTAACCACCTATGCAACCAAACTACACGACGCTCACCTCATAAAAGTGACAGCAAGTGATATCACTCATTTAATACTATCTGGGTGTACGTCTCAAGTATCATAACAAGTCTTTCCCTATCTGCACAGCAATGCTTGCCACAGCAAGGTCTGTTTAGGTCATTTCCAAAGTCACAGCAGCTGGCCACAGTTTTCCTTCGCACTTCCCTGTACATTTTCATGTTGCTTCCCCAATGACTCCTGACTGCATTGTTTGCTTTTTCCACTCAGCAAGTTTCTCAGGAAAGCAAATCATTTGTCCTGCCCCATATATTCCCCCACCCCTATCCTATCTGCCCACAGATCTGCTAGGATACAACAAACAAGTAGGTGAAGCAGCCTTCAGCTTCATTAAGTTACTCCAGGTAATCTAACATATCTTCAGGAGACAAGTCTAATACAGTATGAACTGAGTTACTTTGATTCTGTTTTGGTGCGCTGCCAGTGAAATAATTATCATTTAAAGGTTAATTAAAGAATCTGCCTTTGCAGGTTGTGAGGAAGGCACTTAACAGCAGGAACTGAGCTCAGGAATTGTCGGGTTGTGTGCATAATACATAATGTTACAGGCACTAAAATGCATACATCTTCCAGCCTCACTCTGATCTCACCCGCAGTAGAGTAAATGCCATCTATCTCTGGATTTGGTGGAGCTGTTCTGAATTTACATGTTATGCAGTACAGGAGGCCCAGGAAATACAAGTGCTTTGAAGGAATCAATACCATCGTGCCTTTTTACCTGCAGCCCCCCACACAGCCTGCTGCTGCCACGCCAAGAGTTGCGGATTGAAGGCTTTCCAAACTTAATAATCACTCAGCACTGAAAAATTTATTTCTTGGTGATGTTCAGCTCTCAAGACCTGGTCAATGACTGGAGGACTGAGACATTACGTCTCAGAATAACGGGGTTTACCCAGTTGCGGCTGCAAGGAGTAAAGCTAGCTCCCCAGCCAGCCGTGGCTCTCCGAGCCTCCCCTGTCTCCCTAGGCCAGTAGTTATCCCTTCAATGCCGTGGTGAAGCCGTACTGCCTGCCCACAGTACTTCATTTTATTCCTTCACTGACATACATCACTGTTGCTGCAGCTTTTCTGAGTGCCTGTCTACACCGCGCCAAGAAGGATAGCACTTTTCAAAGGATTTTTTGCTTGGCCTCAATACAGCACCTACATGACCTCAAGTCCCAAGACTGTGTGGGGCCCAATGCTTCACTCCATCCTCTTTACATAGATACAGCTTAAGCATTCTGTTACTCTTGTTTTGGCGTGTTCTATTGGAACAATAAAATATCCATGATGATCGTGGTTATTTTAGCTCACGTAGTTTATGCACTACCAAGAGTAATTTACCTTGCTGACTCTGTATGCATTTTTTTTCTTAAAAGCTATTGGTTTCATGAAAGAAGATATAATGATGACAGCAGGATCCATCATTTCTTCCTTATTTCCATCAAGATTAAAGTAACATCATTTTAGGATGTGCATGTGTTTCACACCGAGATCACAGGATGAGTTACCAAAAATTCAGAATATGACAAACCTGCCAAGGGTGGAGGAAGAGATTCAGGAGACAGCTTGAGAGCTGGAATAAGGGCTTGCCTGAATAGTCAGCACCCGTTTCCCGCCTAACAATGTCAATCTCTAACATGCTTTTCTACCAGCTCTGCCTAGTGCATTTCTCATGTGGGAGCGCACACACACACACACTAGTGTCATTCAAGGCTCGTGGCAGCCACACTTTGAACAGAAGATGGGAGCTGACGTGCTGGTGCCACCATCTTTCCGGAATTTTGCATCAGATGCCAGTGTCACCCCCCCACTGATGGTGGTTTGCAAATAGGAAATAATTAGCTGAAAATGCTGTGAAAGAGGACAAGACTGGTAATCTCAATGTGCAGCCTGTGTGTAAAAAGAAGAAGGGGGAGAAAGCAGAGCTGTTAAGGGATAAGGGAAATAGTGTCAATTAAGAGGAGCATAAATTAGAAGAAGGGAGTCCCAAGAGTCAATATGAAATGAGGGAAGAAGGGAGAAAAAGCAGCAGGCAAGGAAGGGTCCCAAAACAAATTGAAAATGCAGAGGTAACATTTATGAGACCCACATCTCCAGGGCAGCCACTCAGTGCTTTTCCCTGGTTAACTTCCACTCTGTGTCCTTCAGTTTGGTTTTCTTTCTACACACTTCATTTGATCTCCAGCAGGCTGAAGGTGAGAACTGTAAAAAAATGCTCTTGCCAATTTGAAAATAAAGCAGCAACTCTAACGAGCTACCCAAGATATATTTTTACAAAGTCAAACCGCAAAAGTTTTTATTTATGTGATGAAAGGCAGACAGAACAGCTGTAAAACACGAAAAATTAAAAACAACAACAACAAAACCAAAACCATTTAGATGGAACCACATATTAAAAAAAATATGTTGCATAACTATATATATATATTTTTAAAAATGGGCCAGCCTGTATCTTTCTGACAAATAGCTACTGTCTATTGGGAAAGACTTTCCTGTAACAGCTACCTACTATTTTCTTATTCTTATTTTCCTACTGGGAACCAGCATCAAGGATGTGATGCCCTTACATTTAGCAAACATTTAACCAATAAATGTTTAATCATTTAAGAAAAAGCATCATAAATAAAATGCTTTGTGAATGAGAATCGTCAGGGAGTAATTAGAACTCTTAATGCCTACAGAATAAATATGACATCCTCCTGTTTCAGAATCACTAACTCTCCCACAGAGCAGAAATGCACAGGAAGCAATTAAGCAAGAAAAAAAAGAAAAGAAAAGAAAAAAGGTACATTGAGGGGAAACACTTCTGAAGTTCAGTCAACAAATTTCATTGTACCTTGGGACTCTGAGATACCCTAATGAGCAATAGACCTTTTAACATAATCAATCTTATTTCAGGTAAAGTATTCTACTTGGACATCTTTTGACAATAAACAGATTCAGCTTTGGATTGTCAAAGTTATCTCAGCTTGTGTAAGAAAAGAAAAACAAAACAAACAAAAAAAGAAAAAAAAAAGAAGGAAAAGGAATATGACACCAAAGGGAAAACGTTTCCGGCATGTCCATAGGGGTTTGGTTGCTTATTGCCATAAGGGTCCCAATGTGCAATCAACTGGGTGCTCACCAGAAGCCACTGGAGAAAACACCAATCTAGAAAGCAGAGGGAAGATGTGTCTGGGACATGAACACTGAGAAAATGGAGTCATTCCAGTGTTATTCTCCATGACCAGTAATGTCATTTGTTGTCTCTTGTTGATTTTTAAACAGAAATTTGACAAGATCTTATGGGATTTTCAATAAAACCAAAACCATCCACATTTCATCTGGCAAGAGGCACCAAAGTGTCTGGGTAATTTTCCCAAATTGTTCTCTTTTATTTCATAAAATGTAACTAGGAAGCCAAGCTTCATTGAGAGCATCATTTTTAAAAGTCATTGTCAACATTCCCTCAGGATTTTTAAAAATCATTTTGGACAAAGCTAAAGAGACTATTCTTGCACAGGCCACAGAATGAAATGCCATTCTCAGACAGATCCAGTCCATTTCAGATCTCCTTGCCAGTGTGACAAAGCAATATTTCATACACAACACATCCTGTGCAGCACTACAACAGACCATGAGGGAGTTATGCAAACAGATTACGGGCTGTTACCATACATTTCTTTCTTCACAAATAATTCAGCGAGCGAATGCTTTGAAGTTGTAGACAGAACATCAAAATATATCATAGAAAAACTATAGCATTTGTCAGTCTGCACATTACATTTTTGTAATATTTATGTTAAAACACAAACATAACAGACTGTCCGAGTACAAATATATTCTCTTTATAGATGGAAGTTCTTTCTTTAAAAATGGATAATGCCAGATGCTTCTGAAGAGCTCAATAGTATAACCCCTAGTCTTTTTTCAAGAATTAAGTATGAAATCTTGGAAAAGACTTCCTCTCAGCTCAAGCTGAGAAACAAAGTTGTCACACACCTATAAACAACGCCACCTGGTTCAGAAAAAGCTTGGTGTATTTCCTTTCCTATGAAGAAAATGGGATATGTTTGACCTCCACAACCTTGTATGGGATTAGTTAAAGAAAAAAGGGGATACAGAGAACCAGCGACGAGGAGTCTTCTACCTGTTGTAACCACAGCCAAATCACTTCATCTCTTTGTGCCTCAGTTTCTCAGTGGCAGAAGATTGCTATGAGGCTAAAGCTGTAAAAAACCTGAACTCCTACTTGTTTGCTAGAGCAGACCTCCATATTCTTCCAGTGACTCTACCAAACCCTTAACCACAGTTTTGGGGAAGAACAGGAGAGAAGATGACATGAACATCTTGACTTTTCAAATAATTTTTCTACTGTCCTGCAGCTTGGTAAGATTTGTTTGATCCTCCCATTCCAAACCTTTAATTTGATGTGGCTGCCTGTTCTTTATATTGGTGAAATCAAAGGAGTTTCAAAGGAAAAACAAGAATACAAATAGAATAAAGTCTTGCCAATCATCCTCCCTGCTTTGCAGGAGTCTGATTTGCGACTAAACCTGGTAAAAACCCCACTAAAGAAAAAACAAAGTGATACCTTCTTCTTTTATCTGTGGTGAGATAGAGTGTGGTCTCTGACTGTATCAAGCAGGTTATTTTCTTTAAGTAATCCCTTCACATAGATTCAGCAGCCTCCAGTGATTCTGGGCTTGCATTTTGCCCTCTCTAACTAAGCAGAGGCTGAGCCAAGCTAATGTCTAGTGCTCCATACTGATGTTAGTTTTCAGATCTGGTCTAAGAACAAAAAAATTAAAGGATTCATTAACTAATTACCACTGTACTCTAATATAACGTAACGTAGAAAATGGAAAGGGTCTATCTAGATTGTTTAATGCAATAATTAACTTTCCAGAAGAAGGAACAAACTTCATGTTATTAAAATTCACAGATGATTTAAATTTAGGAGAAGCTGAAAACACCACTCAAGACAGAAATAACAAAGGACTCTAAAAAGATTGTGAAGAAGAGCAAAAGAAAATACAAAGAGATTCAGCTCATGGAATAATGTCACAGGCTGTTAATACGCAGAGCAAAGTTACTACCAAGTAAACAGATAGAAGGAAGAACTGCAATAACAGGTTTCAACATTACAGGAGGGTGACAAAAGAAATGCCAGTTGTACCTTTGGCACAGAAGCAAAGGATAAAAAACTAATTGATGGTTCAGCGCCATCCAGCTGAACCCATAGCCCTATATTTGTACCTTGTTGGGGTTCAGGGAAACCTCACTGTACAGGGTGTTGTACAAATGCCCTCCACGAAGACCAGCATCCCCTTCCACTTAACCACCTGCCCCATTCCCCTATGCCTTTTCCCTTTCTTTACTCCTCTGCTATTTATTTCTTTTCTCTATTTCATCCTTATAACCTCACACCTGACAGTGTTATATCTTCTGAGAACAGCCTGGCAACAAGACAGCTTATAAGACTGCAGACCCAGTTGGTGACCCAGTAAAACACTTTGTGCCTGGGAATCTGTATACACTTTAAGTCAATAAACTACAATCACAAGACAAAGCAGGTGGTGTGGTTTAACCCCAGCCAGCAATTAAGCACCACGCAGCCACTCGCTCACCTCCCTCACAGTGAGATGGGGGAGAGAATCAGAAAGGTAAAAGTGAGAAAACTTGTGTGTTGAGGTAAAGACAGTTTAATAGGTAAAGCAAAAGCCGCGCACGCAAGCAAAGCAAAACAAGGAATTCATTCACCACTTCCCACCGGCAGGCAGGTGTTCAGCCATCTCCAGGAAAGCAGGGCGTCATCATGCATAACCGTTACTTGGGAAGACAAAACACCATCACTCCGAACGTTCCCCCCTTCTTCGTTCCTCCCCCAGCTTTATATGCTGAGCATGACGTCATATGGCATGGAATATCCCTTTGGTCAGCTGGGGTCAGCTGTCCCAGCTGTGTCCCCTCCCAACTCCTTGTGCCCCCCCCAGCCTGCTCGCTGGTGGGGTGGGGTGAGAAGGAGAAAAGGTCTTGGCTCTGTGTAAGTGCTGCTCAGCAATAACGAAGACATCCCTGTATTATCAACATTGTTTTCAGCACAAATCCAAAATATAGCCCCACACTAGCTACTATGAAGAAAATTAACAATATCACAGCCAAAATCAGCACAGCAGGTTAAAAAACACACATACACACACAAAAAGAATACTGTACAGATCTTCTTTTTTTTCTTTTTATGGAAATGGAGTGTGATATGGAAAGATTGGGAGAAGAAGTGGGAACATTTTGAATAATTTTTTCATCGTATTTTCGCTATTTTGAACTCTAAAGCTAGTATTGTGAATAATTTTGAACATTCCTATCCCCCATCCTAACCCTACTATATTCTTTTTTTGAAAGGAATTAAAAGGAGAAAGTTAATTTTACAGGCTGGTGATTTGACCCCAACCCCATTCCTCAATCTCTGTTTTGACATGCTGCTCTAACAGCTAAACCACTCTCAGGCACCTGGTGGTCAAGGGATACAGGAACCAGAACCAATTATTCAGACCTGTTTCTTCAGGGGACATTACCAATACTGTCTATGCATGTGACTGTGCTTCTCTAATAATTTTTGTAGCTCTTTGGCAACTATCAATCAGATTTGACAGCAGGAGATTAGGCTGAATGATATTAAGCTCTCACATAAAAATAAACAGTAACCAGCTAGAGGAAAAAGAACTCTGTAATTATCTCACAAGAAAAAAAAAAAAAAAAAGTCCCCAACCCCAAAACCTAGAAAACTGCACTATGAATTCAAATGCTATTAGACTGCAGCAAATCCACAAGAGAGAGAAAAAAGGATGTTGCAAATAGCCCATGTGCTGAAAAATATTTAATTAGAGCTCAAGGCTTATTAGGGGCTGGAGGAGTTGGACACCATAACCGAACCCATGGAAATCTGCCTTTATTAGCGCTGCCCGTTGCTTGGCATACTTGGCAGTTTTGAGATCTGCATTCAAATAGAGCTTGTTTGTGGTCATCAGCTCTGCTAGAGAAGCACAAAAGTCACTGTTCAAGTTTCATCAGTTGAAAAGCTCATTACTTCCCATTAAAAATAGATACACAGCATTTTGTCTCACATGTTCTCAAGAAAAAAACACTACCTCAGGCAGTTGTTTTTAAGAATATTTCTGCTGTGCTCTAAATTGTGGACAAGTATATAGCTCAGTTCCTATAGATTTTGCTTGCAAAAGTAGGAGGCTTACCACTTAACTAACTTAGAACAGGTCTTTACATATTACTGCTACAGCTGTTTATTACACTGAAGCCCTCAGATCTTCTGTAGGCATTAATTTTTCAGTAACCCCTTACAGATCAAGCAAAATATTTTCTCAATCAGCACATGGACTTCTCTGAGCTGTACCTTTCTTTCCTGGACTTGTGATACAAGCTCTACTCTACTGAGGAAATTTCTCTCATCTTCTCTTTATGGCTGCTGGTGATGATATGTCCAATACTGAAGGAAAGAAGTTGACATGGGAGAGGATGCATCACATCTCCAGCTTCAGGGACTGCTGATTAGGACACTTACAATTTCATCATCTGAGCTGATAATTCCTCCCCCCTCTTCAATCCAATCACAGGGCTTTTCTCAGAGCCAACTCAATAGCTAAATATTTTGTAGTGACATATTTCTCTGGTCTAAAAGTAACACAGAAAAGGTAATAATATTCCACTGCTACAAAAAAAAAAAAAAAAAAGACAATGAGCCATGTTATTTTTCACATATGAGCTGTGATTTTCTTGTCCCTTTACACCTTGAATTTTCAGTATCCTTTCAACAAATGATTTCCCAAATGGAGCTTTTACAAACGGTGTAATTCTGGAAATACAGACATAAAAATGATTTTCATTAGACAGATATCAGAGTGCAGGTACAATGTCACTTCCATTTATTTCATTTTGAGAGGTAACTGATTACAGCACCATCCTTTCAAATTAAATATCTCAATATACTTTCAGAGGGTGGGCTCTTTCCAGTCAGAAGCTTTGCATGCAATCATTGACATCTGTACGTGGAAAATACAAAAGATAATCACATCCTTATAAATCAGCTGTATTTTGTCAGTATAAATAGGCTAGCTTTCAGCACAAGGTTATTTTGGCTTTTTGGGGGAGTGGAGGTGGTGTTTTTCTTTTTTTTTCTTTTATTTTTTTAAGATAATGAGCAAGAAAATACAAAACCTTATTGCAGTCTGAGTAGTACTTAGTGAGAAACATAAAAAGAGAAAACATCTTTTAGCAAGAAGATTACACTATAGCAAATCCCACAGAGTATAATCATTCTCAAGATCCTTGGTTACCCAGCACAACAAATTAGAGTTTGGAACCTCCGAAAGCTCTTTAACCTCGGTCAGGTTTGGGGAGGGGAGCTACTATATAATTTTTTAATAGAAGCATTTCAGACATAGCCAACTACACTGTGACATTCATTGAATGATTCTTATGCTTGTTTAGCTTGCCATGCCAGCGTATAATTTGGGGAAAATAGCTTTCACTTGCTTTACCCCCAAAAAATTTCACAAAGGTTAAGAATAGCAGTCATCTCTTGATTTGAAAACATAAAGTACTGTATAATTGCTACACAACATATCCAGCACGATATTGATTTTCAGACAAATTATCTCCCTAGATGAAAACATAAATCTGAATTGTGTGTTCTGCTGGGCATGAGTTATCCAAGCACTCATCTGAAGTCATGCCTTCGAGTATGCTGCTTTCCTTAACTCCATTTAATGTTATCTTTGTAACTCAGAGTAAGAGACAAAGAGAGATGAGAGTGATCATTTAAGTCAGGTCTTCTGCACCCACAATATGTTGCTTTATTACCTCATTAGACTCAACAACTTTTGCTTGAAGAATGAGACTTTTTTAAATAATTCAAAATGCTGAAGCTACCACCACTCCCCCTCAGAAGCAAATCTGACAGGCTTCAATATAATGAGGAGCAATTGGAGGTACCAAAACAAAGAGTATCTTCCATTACCTGAAATCTAATCCTCCCACAATCCATTACAAGCGGTTTTTTCTAGTTATGCATACAAAATAAAGACAGTATCATTTGCTCTAAGCTTTGCAGAGGTTTGATCCAAACCAACAGGTTTAGCACAGTCTTTGAATAGTTTGCCTCCAAATTTCATAGTAGAATGGGGAAATTTGGGTACAGAACAAATTCTGGACAAAAACTGCACATTCATCTGTAAGACTGCATCAAAAGATTTGGCAATGCTGCCAAAAATATACAAGCCATGTGGGTTTTCTACCTCTTAATCATTCTTTTATGTGCCTCAAAGGATTGGAAAAGTTGAGTAAATAACAGCCCAAGGCCATCACAGAAAGCAAATGTCTCAAGTTCAAAATACAAGCCCAGGATGTGATTCTTAGAAGTGATGACCTTTGCTTCACCTGCCTTATCATCAGTAAACTTGGAAATGGAGTAATTTTTATACCATAGGAAATACTTGCCTTTTGGAGGCAAAAATGCCTGTGGAAGATATGCATCACACTCCAGGTACAAGTCATGAATTTTACCTCCCTGGTTGTGGACCCATAGTAAAATGATATCAAGAAAACAAAACAACAGAAAACGGAACACTCTGTAAAATGAAACCAACATCCTGAAGCTTCAGGTCAAATCAAATTTCTGGTCTCTCTCTTCCAGGGTAGAAAAGATTAAATTCTTCCATTTGAACATGTCTGACTGCCAAAAGGTTTAAAAACTCCAAAGATAATAAGTAGAGAGAGCATTAACTGCTCAATAAAAGCTTCAGCATTCCTTCCTTCATCTCTTAAAGAAACATCCCATTTCCATACATTATTTATCACACTGCTGTTTTCTTGAGCAGCTAAATTTGCTATCATTTCCTTCTTTACTCAAAGTGATTTTTAGTGCTAGTAAACCACCCAGCTTGGCAGTGCTGCCATGCCTATTTGTAGCGCCTAGAGATCTCTGGATCCAGAGTGCCATGAGGAAGAGCCGGAGGCAGCATCACACCACACATCCCTTCAGTCCCACACAGGGTGCATTACTGCCTGGTGTCTTGGAGGAACGGACATCACAAACCAGGGGCCCTTTTAGGTTTTTCATTTCCTAGAAAGTTATCCTGGTGGCAAGAAATTGTGGGAGTTGTCAGTCAGCCCTCCCTCCGACAGAGAGTGAACGAAGTGCAGGAATATTGCCACCTTGATGCATCCCTCATATATAAATTTTGATACATGATTTCTTTTCAGTCCTTTTGCAGGCCACTGCAGTAGTAATGAGATCTCCTGACGTGTTTTCTTTTTTAGGTAAACTGACAATAATGGCGCACTATCCATCAGGGACACAATCTCTCCCAAGAGAGCACCCAACCATACCACCCTCATCTGTCGAATAATGGGATAGGATATAGCTGCCTGTAGCAGATGGTACGTCAAACATCTTCCCAGATTGCAACCTCGTATGCAAAATCAAATACACTAGGGTAAAATAGCCATGCTGGGGACTGCCCTCTCCTCATTTTGAGGCACATAAGTATGAGCTGATCACTAAAGTCTGGAATATAGTGAAGCTGCTTGGTTAGTGATGGGAGAAATTTTTTTTCTGAATTGTGGTCATGTTTTGTGCTGTTGCTACCCTGGCCTTACAAAGGCAGAGCTAAAACTCTTAACTGCCTTTTGGGGAAGCATAGCCGAAAGGATGTTACAGACAGCACCAGGAAAAACCCTTGGTGTTAACTCGTGCTTTTCAGAATGAAAACTGAAAGCTAGAGCTAAACATGCCATGGCAAAAATGAGAAACAGAACCTGGAAATCACTCAGGGTTAATCATGATAATTGATTGATAGATACACTATTTTTTATAATGGCAGCTTAGCAAGCCTTTCAGATCCCCAGCACAGTTAGTGAAGAAACAGAGTATTTCCCCCTTTTATTTCATATTATAAACTTGCTATGAAATGAAATTTTTACCTTATTATTGACTTCTGCTTGTTTGCTTCAAAATGCACATTATCCTACTCCTGCTCCCTAGACCTGCCATGAGACATTGCATTCACCAACAATCAACACAGCTGCAGGTATTTTTTTATTTCCAGTTGCTGCAGTTCTGCTTCTCCCTGATACAGCAAGGCTAGATACTCCTGGAAACTTCACCTGATTATACAGGCCTATTTATATAGCTCAGAGAGGCAGTCTATGGCTGGCAAGCCTATTCTTGTGAAATTGGGTGGTCTCTCCTCTGCACTCTGATTCTCTGAAGTCAGAAAAGACGGCTGAGGAGCTGCAAACCAGTTATTTCACCCAAGTCAAGATTCAACAAGGTAATTTGGGAATCCTCCCCTCCACCCCACTTATTTCACTGGCAGAGCTGGTGACTGGATTTGAAAGCAATCTGCAGCAGGCAGTTATACTCATCCATCAGCTTTAAGATCTTGCCATCATGAATGAAAAAAAGTGAAAGAAAAAGAAAGGAAAGCATTTTAGCCTAACCCACAAAGAAAAAGCAAATAAGGCCATTAATTTTTTACAGAATCAAATGCACTCGATTATCTTGCTTTTGTGCAGGAAGGAGGGATTTCACTATGAATTGATTTGAGGTGGCTGCTAGGAGAGGAAAAGGGAAGGATCTCAAACTTAGCCGTTTCCCACCATTTTCTCCCCCTCCTTTATGCACTTTAATCCCCTGCTGCAAAGAGTTTTAATAGTGATGGGGCTGCGGTGCTAATATTGATAACTGTATAGTGCTGTGCCTATTTGTCAGTTTAATGATTATGTACATGAGAAAAATTGTTGCCTTCCTTCAGAGGCTGATGAGCTCTTCAACACATTATTACCAGAATAAATGTGAAAAGTGAAGTAAGAATTTTCAGTGGAGGGAGTAATTAAACAACCTCACCACTGAATTTTAATTAGTGATACAAGGACTATTTCATTGCTCAGCTCTAAATGTGCTTTCTGATGAGGGCATAATATCTAAATAGATCTTGCATAATGCTCCTTTTGGAAGACAGGGGAAGAGCTCAGGTTTGAAGCAAGAGGCCCATTCCCTCCAAGTCAAAGGCCTGCCCAAGACTAGGTGACTTGCAGCAGTAACGTTATCAGGGCACACTGGTTTTGGGGGTTTTTTTTGTTTGCTATTTTTGTTTGGTTGTTTTATTTTTTTAGAAAACAGCACAAAAGGGAGTCACATGGTTGGATCTGCATCTGCAAAGGCTTCAGAGTCACACAAGCTGGGCACATTGAACAATTTAGAAGCATTGTCAAGTCCAGGTCAAGACTTTGGTATGTGCTGCTGGATCCTTAGCAAGAAGTGCCAAAAGGAGTGCTCTTGAGGAGTGCCAACGTGCCACAAACATTCAACAGCTTTGGAGGAGCAACGGTTTGCAGATGTTCCAGATATTTAAAATCCAAAGACAGAAGAAAGTTTGACTAAATCAAAAAAATGCAGGACAGTAACGAGGAAAAAATTGGATAAAATTCTAAGATATAGACTTTTAAATACTGGTGGTTATTAATGGGACAATTTAAATTGTCATTGATTACCTGACCATCATTCTTATTTTCAAAAATATGTCTATGTTGTCTTCTGAAAAGATTGAAGAGAATCTATAGGTTTACTGGAGGAAAATGAAATAAGGACCACCATCAGTATTATATGGAGGTGGGGGTGAGACTAAATGATAAAAAAAGGTCCTTCTTTACCCTTGCACCCTTAGAAACTCAGAGCACAGAAACTAAGCTTAGATTAAGTCTTCTATAAAAAGAAGGAAAAAAATGGAGTTTATGCCAAAATTCAAACTCCTCTGAAGGCCGGATAACTCACACACTTCCTTAATTATTTTTTTGTCAACAGAAAGCAAGATAGACTGTCAGACTGGTTGCTATAACCCAGTAGTTACCAAAATTTTTGCCCCGCAAATCATTGTCAACCTGCAAAATTTCTCACAAAGCACCTTGTCCATGTTTTAAAATCGGTCTTTTATTTAAAATACCCTCACAGTAATATTGTATATGTAAGGTGTACTTTCACCATGACTTCAAAGCTCACCAATGCCTGTGCACCATGCCTAGCAACCACCACTACTGTTGTCTTCTCTTGTATGGTGTTGTACTGGTATCCTACTGATTTATAATGGCATTACATTTTTTGTTATGTGGAGAACATTTTGAATGTACAATAATCTTACTTAAAATAATTGCTTAAGTAAATTCAAAATACTGTTTCATAGCCTTGCGTTCACCTGATCGAGATTTGTATGTAATCACATGTTTATATGTTTGCATGTACATGTAGGAGTGCAAACCCACAATATTGCACAGTACTAATGGACACAAGACCACAGGCTGCAGCATTAATATGCAAAAGCCATTAAGTTCCTGAACACACTGCTATGATGAAACCCTTAATAGGATGTAGACTGCTGAATTAATAACATTCATCGTGATTATAGTGAGGTGCCAAGACTAATTGGAAAAGGTATTTGATCATAAAAATAACTATCAGGATTTTTTTCCCCTAATTTTTTTACATAATGAATTTAAATGTGCAATGAATAGAGAGGGAAAGCAGGGGAGGTTAAAAAAATTATGGCTGGTATTGTGTGGGTTAGAAATACAAGTTAAAGTAATTGCACATTTATTTCAACAATCTTTTGTGTTTTGCCAAATTTGTGTTTTTAAAGCCCCAGTCTAGATCAATCTTTGTGTAAGAACAATGCTCTTAATAGAGTTATGTACCTGAGCAAACCTATTCAGAGGTGTTTCACCTCTACGGTTGATACGCATGTAGGGTAATTAAACTTTACAGAGTAAATTCCCTGCTCTCCCAACTTCTCACTAGCTTGCAGCTTACCTGCCTTTCAAATGCATGCCTTTGGAAGCAGACGCCAATAGATTTTCTTGTTGTTTAAAGAACTGGCAATATGAAACATGCTCCTGGTTTCATACATATGATGACTGACAGTGTCAAAAATATTCATGAACAAAAAAGACCAGAGTAAGAATAACAATGCTGGGCTGTTTTCAGTGTAACTGTTTAATATTTTAAAACACAATTAATTTCTATTAAACATGAGAAGTCAAATTAACTTCCACATTTTTTCCCTTTTTTTGTTTTTGGTAGAGGAAATTCTTTTAAATTGTCCTTACCTAAAGAACACTTTGAGGAAGAGGTCTTGAAACTAATTGGGGGGGTGGAGAAATCCTTGTGGACATTATTACTTGTGATATACGAACAGCAGCTGCAGATGGGGTCAGTAGTCTTCCTCATTAACTAGCCAGACTCGAGTACTTCACAGACACTTGTGTAAAAGGTACCTCTATGGAGTAAACAAAACAATCTTCCTAACCCAAGCTGACTAAAAGACTAGTCCCGAAAACTAAAAATTTGATCATTTTAAGAGAGATTTGTGTGCAATGAAACTGGTTCAAAAGATTCAGATAAAAACTTCTTTCCCTTCCTCCCTCCCCCTCCAGGATAGCATTCCGTAAGTTCGTTATACAATGCTTAATATAATGAAACAAAACAGAAGACACACATTTCCTTTAGTCTGTTTTAATATGCTCCTGGAGAGCTTAATTATTCCTTGATTAGGTAATACAAGAAAATGGAAACACGAGCAACTGGGTAACCTTCCTTCAGAAATCTATCATTGTCCCTCAGTTTTTCTTTTTTATCTTCATTTCTCCAATGCTTTCAGTCTCCTTTTGTATTGAATCCTTCTCACACTTCCTATCCTTTTTATTTCCTTATTCTTACCCCCTACCTCTGCAATAGCCTTATTAGAGCAACTGGAAATGCACAGGCAATATACCAGGCAGAGGCCTTTTCCAGTCCATTTTATCTCGCTGACCTATGTCAGCCTATGCTATATGGGCTGCCTCTTCTCCAGAGATATAACCACACACCCAGGAGGAAGCAAATCAGAGACTCGAGTTCTTTCGAACTGCACTGCAGATGTTAACCTGTTTCCTACTGTGTCTTAAGCAGTCTGGCTTCAGCTGGGCAGGACCATTTGTTTGGTAATATAGGTCAGGATCAGAATATCAAATGATGGGTCACCGGCATTGTTTTATTTTCCTGCTTAGATTCTTTTTTTTCAGCTGACTCAGAGTCCTTTAAATATGTAGATATTTGAAAATAAGTAACAGAGTACCTACACCTCCTGAAATTAGAGGCAGAAAGTTGCAAAAGGAAAGAGAGTAGTTCACAAAGAAATCACAGAGATGAAGCTCCAAGAGGGAAGGAAACTCTGGGTTAAACTTCCTATCGCATGACAGACACTATCATTCTTTGCTGTCGAAACACGGCGGGGGTCAGTTACCCAAGTTATATGTATTAGAACATATATACAAGTACATACCCACATGTTTCTGAGGTCTCTTGAGAGCAACTTGTGTCTCCAGAATAGATCAAATAAGATCTTTTAAGATTCTTTTGAGATGTGACAAGATCACAATATGAGGTTGGTCAGTTCCAGGAAACAACTTCGAACTGTGGCAAAGTTTAAATTAGTTGTCTTTACTTGAAGCTTAGCAGTATCAGAAGTAATTTGTAAAACATAATAAATATTTTTTTTTTTTAAAGTTGCTAAAAACTGTATTGAGTGAAATTCAAGAAATTCAGACAGTTCTAGCTACCGTCTTTGGTACACAGAGCCTGAGTAGAAATATGTAAGTTCTATGAATTTTGGATGCTAAAGGAAAACCATCATTTAAGAACTTACAAACACATACTTCTTACAAATGAATGAAAAAAAAAAAGGTTATTTTCATCAATAAATACTTCTGAAATAGTGCAATATTACAACTGAAATGGCCATCAGTTTTTTTTCTATATTTGTACCAGAATTACTGGAATTTTCTTAGTGACTGAAATTCTTCATTTAAACTTTAAGCAGACTGTTTATTACATTAAAATTATACCATAATATAAAAGTCAAAAAGAACATTGAAATAAAATGTTTTAACCTTATCAGGAAGAGACAGCTTACTAAGGTAGTTTCTAAATAAAATAAAATAAAATAAAATAAAATAAAATAAAAAAATAAAATAAAATAAAATTTCCTCCCTTCCTTCATGAATTGTATGATAATATAATGTCGTGGTTTAACCCCAGCCAGCAACTAAACACCACGCAGCCACTCACTCACTCCCCCTCCCACCCAGTGGGATGGGGGAGAAAATCAGGAAAAGAAGTAAAACTCATGGGTTGAGATAAGAGCGGTTTAATAGAAAAGGAAAGAAGAAACTAATAATGATAATGATAACACTAATAAAATGACAACAGTAATAATAAAAGGATTGGAATGTACAAATGATGCACAGGGCAATTGCTCACCACCTGCTGATTGACACCCAGTTAGTCCCCAAGCGGCAATTCCCCCCGCCCTCACTCCCCCCAGTTCCTATACTGGATGTGACATCACACGGTACGGAATACCCTGTTGGCCAGTTTGGTTCAGCTGCCCTGGCTGTGTCCTGTGCCAACTTCTTGTGCCCCTCCAGCTTTCTAGCTGGCTGGGCATGAGAAGCTGAAAAATCCTTGACTTTAGACTAAATGCTACTGAGCAACAACTGAAAACATCAGTGTTATCAACATTCTTTGCATACTGAACTCAAAACATAGCAGTGTACCAGCTACTGGGAAGACAATTAACTCTATCCCAGCTGAAACCAGGACATATAACTTTTGTTTTATTCAGTACCAAAAAAAATTTGGAAATACTAAAATCGCTTACAGTGGAAATTCCAAGTTTCAGAGAAAAAGTCCAGGCTCAGCACTTTTGACATCATCTTACATTGAAGACCAGTGCACTTTAAATAAGGAATTTCAGAAGTAAAACTGGTTCAACTTCATTACATTATCTTCTCATGCAAATACGTGCAACGTTGCTTTTCTGATTCATTTATAAACATTGCATGTTAGGCAGAGCCTGAAGTCATCAGTCATTGTTCAATAGAAAGATGATATATCAAAACAAGAACATTAAGAGTACAAGAAAAAAAATTGGTGCTCTTGAATCAGACACTTCAAAATAAAATACATGAGGTTGAGTTCAGGAAAGATAGCCTTACTATTTCACTGTTCTCTTCACAAAAAAAAAAAAAAAAAGAAAAAAAGATGCAAATACAAAGAAGCACAGCTCCCAGAGGAAAGAGACAATTGTTAAGCCTAGAGACTTTCTCAGGCTCCTCAGATGCCTCTTGCACATGATTACGAGGATTATTTTACAGAACTTTCAGTCTCTTACCCTCCTGCATTCCTAGTACAGAAGAATCCATGTACAACAAGGTGGAAAAGGAAAGTCTCTGTAGGTGTTCAACAAACGACATCAAATAAGGACACCAAACTTAAAACTAGAAGCATGTCCTGGTTTCAGCTGGGATGTAGTTAACTGTCTCCCTAGTAGCTGGTACAGTGCTATGTTTTGAGTTCAGTATGTGAAGAATGTTGATAACACTGATGTTTTCAGTTGTTGCTCAGTAGTGCTTAGACTATAGTCAAGGATTTTTCAGCTTCTCATGCCCAGCCAGGGCACCTGACCCAAACTGGCCAACAGTGTATTCCAGACCATGGGACGTCCCATCTAGTTTAGGAACTGGGAAGTGGGGGGGGGGGGGGGGGATTCGCCGCTCGGGGACTGGCTGGGTGTCGGTCGGCGGGTGGTGAGCAATTGCCCTGCGCATCATTTGTACATTTCAATCCTTTTATTACTACTGTTGTCATTTTATTAGTGTTATCATTATCATTATTAGTCTCTTCTTTTCTGTTCTATTAAATCGTTCTTATCTCAACCCAGGAGTTTTACTTCTTTTCCTGATTTTCTCCCCCATCCCACTGGATGGGGGGGGAGTGAGTGAGCGGCTGCGTGGTGCTTAGTTGCTGGCTGGGGTTAAACCACGACAAAGCATATGAGAATATGCTCGGTGGGGATATTACTAGGTCAGCACACATTGTTCATGTAACAGCAATAGATCACTGGACAAAGAACAAACAACCTCTTAAAGAATACCACTCAAGATAAAGCTTGCAATTATAAGATGCATGTTTTAGTTGACTGCAGAATATCCTTTTAAGATGCAAAACATAGTGGAAATAGCCATGGCAAAGAAAAACATAGGCAATGGTAGATGTTTAAATACACTGAACAGATACGAAGTCGGAACCGAGGGCCACAAGAAGAGAGATGTTCAGGTCAGTGCTGAAGAAGAATCCCCCTCCTCACATGAGTTTAACACAGGCAACTTCTATTCAAATATCAACATTGAAAATTATTTTTAAAAACACTGTAATTTAGGTGCTTCCAATGTCTATGTAGCTGGAATTTTAATCTAAGTATTCGCATATTCTATACTTTTTCCCCCTCACACCTTTGGGAGAGGAAGTTGTTTCATTCACTTTAGTAGTATTTGGACCGTTCTGTGTATATGGATATGTTTTGGTCCTTGTAACTCATATTTATAAGTAAAGCCAATTTAGCGCCTTGTTTAATTCTGCATAGGAAGAGAAACTGTACTTCAGGGCAATGACGTACCTCAGCCACTAGCACTAAGGTGGGGAAAGGGATCTGTCTTACCTAGGAGTAGTACAGGTAACAAACCTGGCTGCTCTAAATCCAGAAATATTTTTCAAATGGTGGTACATAACAACAGATTTTTTACTAACGAGTGCAAACATATTGAAGGAAGCTTATAAGGCACATGAAGTTACTGAAAATTTAATCCATGCTGTATTGCCTTTGGAGTCGTGCTGTAATCATAAATGCTGAAAGCATAACAAAAAATAAGTAGGTTTTGGGGTGTTTTTTTGATGTTTAACTTTAAAAAAAATAAAAAACGCGAGAGAGAAAAAAAAATGCTTTGGGAACTATTTTTATTCTGGCAGAGTTTTCACTGCTTGTTTAATTTGGTTCCCGGACTCTGTCCCCTTTTAATTCCCTTGTCATCCAGAATCTATTACAGCGAGCTAATGCCCTCATGGCACCATCTGGCATTATTTAATATGTAACACCAT
This sequence comes from Haliaeetus albicilla, assembly GCF_947461875.1. NCBI lineage: Eukaryota > Metazoa > Chordata > Aves > Accipitriformes > Accipitridae > Haliaeetus > Haliaeetus albicilla. Next base: position 16,205,979 of record NC_091486.1, read on the forward strand.
CTTATAAATCAAATTATAATTTATAATTAATCAGACAATTTGTATTTTTAATAATCAAAATCTCTATAAGAAAAAAACTGAATATATTAATGCACCACAGCATTGTAAAAATATTTACAATCTGTGGTTGTTCTCTTTCTCTGTTTCGCTGCTTGAAGACAAAGGGTTTAATTTCAAAAGCAAATATTATTTAAAATGCATCTTAAAATATAGTACAGGAATTTTTTCAAAGTTTTGTAGAAATATGCCATCCCAAATAATGGATGTTTTAGAAAATTTTAAAAAGGAATACAAACAGACAGTTGAACTGGAAATGGTTTTCCACTATACTAGCGGCCTATATCAGTCATTATAGACACTGCACTGTGTTCTGCATCATTAGAATCACCAGCAGGAATTCTCTCTCTCAGTTTAAGTATCCTAGCCTTACCCTCTAGTGTGTCCAGCTATATCCAAGGACAAATATTTTTACCAATTAGATGCTGCTTATGCCTATTCAATATTTAGTCTTTCTTTCATCCTACCACAGAAAAGACAAATGCTGATTGGCATGGCAATAGAGGAAAGACAGGATATAGGTGTTTTACTACAAAATGGAGTAATATCCCCTCCTCTTTTTTTTTTTCAATATAAATTGTTGGATAGGTACTAAATCAATGATTTTTTTTTCAGTCTGGGATAATTCAGTTGGGTTTTAACAAAAGAGCTAGAAAGAAAAGGCCAAAGATGAAAAATTAGTAGTATCTGCATCATGCTGCTCCACATTACAGTCTGAACTCTGGGTACTACAGTATCAAGTGCACAAGTAGTGCACAATATACACAAACGAAATGGCTAAAGATATCTGTGGCCTGAACATTCCACTGCTATAAAACTTCTTTCTAAGACAGTAAGTTTCACTTCAGGGTACTCCTGCTTCCACCCTCCATGAACTGCTGCCAGTGGCTGCAAGACAAAACGGGGCTTTCGTGAAATTCATGAGAACTACAGAAATGGTAATAGGAGCGACAAGCATCTTACAGCAAATCCTGCTAATCTTCTTGTGCTCAAAAAGCCCGTGGGAGAGGAGGAGGAGAAGAAAGACTGGCAGGAGACATGCTTTAGCTCCCTTCAAACAGAGCAAACCGGAGTCGACACCTGAGGTTTCTCACCTGCACCTGTGCCACAAACCATGGCCTTAACCCTGCAGGGAGCTACGCTTGAGCTGAGTTTAATGCTAGATGCACGTTGACAGGCACAACTGGGAAGGCAAAGTCAGGAGAAGCAGTGAAAACGTGAGGAAGGGCTCTGAATCTGGCCAATGTCCCTATCCACACCAGGTCGTACGCCACCTGAGCCCAGTGACAGGGAAGCAGGCACCCTGCCAGCAGACAGGGTGTCTGGGTCAGTCTGGCTGATGACTGGAAAACAGGCACTGAAAAACCCAATAAATTTTACATTCACTCTCTCATTCTAGCCTCAGACCTGTGCTTTTTATCTAAAACTTCCTTCAAAGTTCAAAATCTGTTTCAATGAGACATTCCTAACCAGATTTTCAAAGAAGAAATATTCATTTACTTGATGGCTTTGCATGGCAACAAGAAAACATTATAGTGCCTTCAAAAAGCACCTTGTAAGTACTAACTTATATTAATCTTAGAAATTCTCATTTTTCACCCTTCCGTAGATCTTTATTACTAAGATGCACAAGAAACAGGAACTTCAAGGAATGTTTGAAGTGCATGTTCCTCTGCTACCTCTTCACTGCATGCAAGAATAATCCTCCGCTTGTAATGTCACAGTTAGTGCTTGCGCACAGAAAAGATTAATTTGTCAGAAACAGAGGATTACACATTTAACAGGGGCACAGACAGTTGAACAGAGCATACCCCTGCGAAAGGAGTTCCACTGACATACAGATCTAACCCACCAGCTCCTCATTTGCTGAGATTATACGAGAGAAGAGTTGGGATAACCAGTGTAAAGAAAAAAAACAGAGATCATGTTAAGCATTCCAGTATCATTCAGCTTTAAAAGCATACATTGAGGTTACTATGGAGAAAAGAGAAGTGATTTGGGAAAGCAGGGTCTCTGAGCTAACGTAGACCTGAGCTACCACGTCCGCACTGAGTGGTAGCACACAAATATATTTAAATTCCCTGTCCCTCAGCCCTGTTAACTGTTGCTAAGGAGCGACATTGCACCATTCTTTAATTATACGGAGAGAGAGAGAGAGAAATCCCTCTGGTCAACCACAGCAAGGAGCAAAGGAGGTGAGATCCATGGGACCCCGAGTGAAATGCCCATGAAAGACAGCGGTTCCCAAACATAAAGGGACCAGCAGCTGCTGCCTCTGGTGAGAAGAACAGAGCCTTACAGAGAGAACAGGTGGCACCTGGCTTCTCTGAGAGGCAAAACCTCTCTGTTCCTTCTTAGCACACTCTGGGAAAGCCTAACTCAGATCACATTAGAGAGAGAATTTAAAAAAAAAAAAAAACAAAAAACGAAATCATCACCATAGAAAAAGGATTTCTGTACAAAGAGAAAAGCCTCCTTCCATGCTCTGCCACTGTAACAAAGATTTTTAGAAAAGAGCAGTGCATGTGAGTTATTTACCTTCAAATCCATCTGTATTTCCCTCCCCCAGCTTCTAGAGCTTTTACTTACTGTGTAATGAGTCAACTGAGTGGCTAAAATAATACACACCCAGAGCTTACATTTTGCAAGGCCTTTTACAAACACTAGTCAGACACAGAAGAGTCCTTCATCCGCTGTAATACACATATAGTCCCCAGTTGCCAAAACACCCACAACAGCAACCCTGAGAGCAAGCACCACGGTGATAGGGGCTCTTCTCTGCACTCAATCTCCTCGTGTTTTCAGGCTTCCTTGGTCAGCAAATGTAATGCATTACGAAGGAGATTGTTGAAACGGGCTCATCTATAGCGAGGTAAATCCTTGTATTGTTTTCTGGCCTGTGTAATTCATGATGTGTATCACGTTCAGGACATTAGGGTGTTCATGAATTTTGAGTTCAGTCACACTGAAGTCTTATAGTATTTCAGGGAGCAGAACTCGCACCACTTAAGCCAAGTAGCTACACCAGTTTCTACCAGCTGAACACATAGCTGAAGCTACAGAAAGAAGCTTGAGAGCGGATGGATGAATTGGAGCAGGAATCTGTGCGCTGCAGAGCTGTGTAAAGTGAACTGCTAGCAACTCCTCTGGCCTCAGCTACAGGTGTGTGTTGGCTTTTTCATACTTGAGCTGTAATTGGGGAACAAACCAGGCTTCAGGCTTTGTAATAGAGCCAAGGGGAAGGATAACTCACCGGCAGCACCGTTAGCTGAAACATAGGCACTGGCAGCTAACTGCATTTAGACCCTGGTGGAAACTCCATGGCTCAATGGGATATTCTACTGAGGGGTTTGGGATACACTTGAACTCTGAATCCAAAATGCAGTCTGCCCTAAATTAAAAGCCACACTTAAATTTGCAACGAACGCCATGCTCACACATAATAAATACTCACTTCTGTATTTAACTGAAGCTCTTCTGCTCTTTCAGTTTGGGAACTCGTAAAGGACATGGCCTTATGATCCCCCAAACTTCCCACGGAAGCTTCAGTCTGCAGTTCAAATATATACTTAAAGCCCCTTCCAGTTTGGATAACTGGAGCACTTGGCTCTGTTCAAACGATGTGCATAAGTCTTTCTTGAATTGGGATCTATAGGAGTATGTATATTGATACTAACAATGACATACTGTATATTATTGCAGGAAGAGAATGCCTACAAACCTGCAGGTTAGCCTGCCACTAATTTATTGCTGCTGGCACCACTTTCTGCCTTAAATATTATACAAATTTACTTTTCAAATACTCTTTGAGTAAATATATGTCTAAAGAGGAATATTTTATCAGATGGACATTTCAATGAAATATTTTATTTCTAAGGTAGGACGAATGGAAAGTAGCTAAAGAAATATGCTGATAATAAAATATGCAGTCAAGGAAAGCACTTTCATAGCAGCAGCAAGCAGCTGCATGAATGACTTGCAGAAAAGAATAAATTGTGTTTATAAGTAAGCACATGAGGATAACATTAATAGATGTGTTTAATTGAAACCTGTAAAGCTGGTGAGATTTTTTATCTCCTACACTTTAGCATTTTTTTATTCCTGTGAAAAAGATTGGGAAGAGGGTGAGGGGGAATATGTGCAAAGCACATGGTATTGAGTAAAAGATACAAAAGCCAGCCTGCTTCATGTTTACCTATTTGCTCTCAGAAGCATGGGTCTAACTCTCAAGAAATGCACCTGATTTACGTGTGCACAAGCAATGGCAGGATGCCGTTGGTGTCGCTCACAGGATCTGAACCTTATGGAGAGCAGCAGCTCGGGGTGATGACAAGAGGATGTTGCGCAGGAAATGCTGTGAGCTGGGGGCAGCTCTGAGACCCACCAGAGAATAGGTTTTGTTAGTCTCTGTTCTACCATCACACAAGGAAATTCACGCTAAAGTCACAATCGCATGCTGGGTTTTCTGTATTTAGTTTGAAGTGGGCAAAAAGCAGTTTCACAACGTGCCTGGGAGAGCAACTGGCACCATGACTGTTCACTGATCACTGGGTCTGGTCCAAGCTGGCTTTTATTAATTTCTCCCGCTTACTCTAATTAGCAGTTTCTGTGCCCAACCCAAGAGTGGTCTCAGCCTCTCTGCATCTCCTGGGACCTCCATCAGACTCTTTGGGGTGTGTGTCTCCTTCCTAGGCTGTGCCACACACGTCGCCCGATGCCTCCCCCACCCCAATCGTTCATCTTCTCCTGCACAGAGTGGCAGCAGCGGGGAGCACAGATTACTGTCCTGGGAAGCAAGATCGAGGATGAAGGGAGAGGCAAGACACAGACAAAGAACCTAACTTCTCCCAGTTCTCTCCAGTTCCTGTAGCAGTGTGAAGGAACTACGAAGGAAAACTAGATAGCAGAGCTTAAATAGCCTGTATGGTTCAGCTTTGCACTACCTTCTCTTACGTGGTTTACTTGTGTTGGAAATTTGACTTTGTATTTTCATTTTATTGTAGTTGCAATGGTTTCTCTAGGGATAATTGCAACATCCCTGCTTTTCATGCCCGCCTTTTTTATTATTTTTTTTTAACTTAAGAATACTTGATATATCCTAAACCTTAACTTGATCTAACATTTATATGCTAGGTGAAAATTAATACCAAAGCATTCATCTCTAGCTGCCTGAAATCTAAAGCAGTGTTGTGTTTAATGGATACAAAATTTGCATGTGTCCAGTTTGTGCTGTAAATAAAATCTGCTTAATCACCCTAAGGAAGTGATTCTCATTCTCCCTTTTCTCTTATATCTCACATAAACCTCTATCACCCTTATACCATGGGACACTGTCTGAAAATGTTATATGCCTTCATTCCTCCAATGCTACTTCGTAAATATATTCTGAACCTAGCAGAAAAAATGTTTCATCAGATGGTCAGCTTGGTAAAATATTTTACTTCTAAGAGGGGGTGAACATCAGGCAATGAAAGAAATACAGCTACAATAAAAGACACAGGCAGTGAAAAGGCTGTGGTAAAATCAGCATAAATGTCACCCCCCAACCAGAATAAATTTCCTTTATAAATAAATACTGTGAGAATAACATTAATATCTTTAGCTGAGAGTGGGAAAGTGTAAGAACAGTAAAAACTGCTCTTGTATAAACATACTTTTCTCTTCCAGTGCAGGAGATATGGGACGAGAGTTATGGTACTTATTTAATTCCAGCTTCTTCCATGATTGGTTTTTCAAACAAGGCCGGGGATGGCCACCGTTGTGCAACTTGGGGGAGACAGTGCCGAACATTGACTACCAGTTAGCTGGTTTGGTAGTTAGCAGGCTTCATTGTAGTCTTTCCTGACTACTGACCTAGTTTTATTCACATCTTATAACCTCATTTGCTTCCTGACTCTGTCTTGTTTGTTGAGAGTGTTTGCAGTTTAGGGTCTTAATTAAACATATGCACAGCACCTCTCCCACCAAGCGCTTCCAAGAGCTGCTATATCACAAATCAAAGTGAGGGTATTTGCATTACATTTGGTGGTGAAGCTGAGTAGAGATAACTGAGGAACATTATCAACCCTGTGCCTCTTTCTCACTCTCCCCATTTTTTTAAGTGTTTTTTTTTTTTAAATGTATTTTTAAAGTCTTTACAACTAACAAACACACCATTAGCAGAGTAGGATGGGAGTTTGATTAAGTGGGAAAGAGAATGAATATAAATAATGTTGATAAGGTGAAAAATACAGCAGAAAAGCAAGCATCAGACAATGCCTATCCCTACTAGGAAACAGAAATTAAAACCTCTGTTCTAATAAGACTAGTGATGGCCTCAGATGGGAAGATATTTGTAGGACACTGCTGATGTAATAAGAATCTAGTCCTTGCTGGTACTAGAAGATAAGGTAAGGGAAGAAAGAAGAAAAGCTGAAAAGCTGGAGCAAGCATCATGAAGAGAGTCTCTCTGTCCAGTCTGATTGCTGTATTAGTTTCTTTGTGGGATAGGGAAGTTAGGGTATCTTTTAAGCCTGGGAAGACCTGCATTCAATGCCCTGATGTCATCCAAAGCCCTCCTGTCAACTCTGAACAAATTAATTAGGCTCAGATCTTTAAAGATACCTCAGATTTCCAAATTTCACTGATTTCAAGAAAATATTGACTTGAACATCAGATAAAATTAAAATAAAATTAAAGTTGCTGAAGCAAACATAGTGGAATAACAACCAAGTTAGAATGAGCAAGTGCAAACACAAAAATCAACCTTAGGCAGTTTTGCTTGTTGTGTGTAAAAAAAAGGGGGGGGGGGGGGGAAGGGGATTGTTCTTTAAAAGGAAAAAACAAGGATTTAGGATTATACATGTTTTTCAAGCTTTTTGCTGGCTCCCGATCATCTGCACTTTAGATGGGCTTGCTCATTTTGTTTAACTTCAAGTTTGCTTCATCACCTGCACTGCAGCAGCAGCACAGAGGGAACCCCATACCAGGATCCCAAGGGACCTGGGAGAGCTGTCTCAGGTTCGTTGTTTATTTAGATACTGGTTACAGTCCAGCCACACTAACTCAAAACTTCATACAGACAAACACACCTGCTTCCCACACCTTTAGTGGACACACAGCTGCACCCACAGTAAAATGCCCACACCTTCAGTCTCAACCTCTGTAACATTCTCTAGTTTTTGACTTGCATCACAGACTGCTGACAGATGCCCATCCATGCAATAACATTTGAACAGAACCTGAAAAACGCCCCAAGGTCCCTATTTGAAACGATAAACCCTCAGCTGATAATTACCCAAGCCAAGCATGACTACACAGGCAAGAAAGTCTTTGCTTTAGTTCACATTTTTAGTCAGAAACATGGAAGAATGATCTTTTTTCCCCCCTCAACTACAAGATTCCTTACCAAATGTTATGGGAACATCTGCTGTAGTGATACCAGTAATGTTAAGGCAAATAATGTGAGTACTGTCAAAGCGTTAAGCTGGGTCTGCAGAGTCCTGGCCTTTCTTCTGCACTTGTTCATCTTCTCTTTTATTCACAAAATTTGTCTCACACCCACAATGACAAAATAATCCTTCACATGAGAAAACTGATTAAAAAATCCATCCACCAAAACATGTTTGGCCTGCCAATCCCTCAGATGCTTTGTAACTGCCCTTGAATTTGCGACTTCCCATTTGCATTTCAGTTTTGACCTACCTCTGTGTAACCAGAAGTGCAAGAAATCTTAGGAGAAACAACCATTGGGCTCATTGCTTTCAGCTACTTCTTTTATCAGGTATGCATGCAGCCCTGACATGAGATATGAGTCTGTTCTGGGGACCTAACACCTCTGATCTACCTTATAAATTTCTTCTACCCTTTTTAGCATGTTGCTTTAGTACTAATCAACATCGTCTTGAACACCCAGAAGGGCCAAGCTCTGCAGGCTCAGAGCATGACAGGAGTCCTTCTCAACATCTGCAGACCTAGTCAGCACTGAACACTGAACCTTGTACATGCAATCTTCTGAGGATCTGTAGCCAACTTTTTAAAAGATAAATGATGTACAAACAGTGCCTTTAAGATCATTATAACTGAGCCTAAGTTTTAGTATTTTTCCTCCCTAAAAACAGAGAGATGACACAGCAATGTCATTGTGATGGGTTGACCCTGGCTGGACGCCAGGTGCCCACCAAAGCCGTTCTATCACTCCCCCATCCTCAGCTGGACAGGGGAGAGGAAAATATAACAAAAAGCTTGCAGGTCAAGATAAGGACAGGAGAGATCATTCACTAATTACCATCACGGGCGAAACAGACTCAGCTTAGGGAAAATTAGCTCAATTTATTACAAATCAGCCAGAGTAAGGTAAATGAGAAATAAAACGAAATCTCAGAACACCTTCCCTCCACCCCTCCCTTCTTCCCGGGCACAACTTCACTCCCAGATTTCTCCACCAAGCCCCCCCAGCGGCACAAGGGGGACAGGGATGGGGTTTACGGTCATCACATGTTATTTTCTGCCGCTTCACCTCCTCAGGGCGAGGGCTCATCACACTCTTCCCCTGCTCCAGCGTGGGGTCCCACCCACGGGAGACAGTCCTCCACGAACTTTCTCCAACGTGGGCCATTCCCACGGGCTGCAGTTCTTCACGAACTGCTCCAGCACGGGTCCTTTCCACGGTGTGCAGTCCTTCAGGCACAGACTGCTCCAGCGTGGGTCCCCCACGGGGTCACAAGTCCTGCTAGAAAACCTGCTCCGTGGGCTCCTCTCTCCACAGATCCGCAGGTCCTGCCAGGAACCTGCTCCAGCGCAGGGTTCCCACGGGGTCACAGCCTCCTTCGGGAACCCACCTGCTCCAGCGTGGGGTCCTCCCCGGGCTGCAGGTGGATATCTGCCCCACCGTGGACCTCCCTGGGCTGCAGGGGGACAGCCTGCCTCACCAGGGTCTTCACCACGGGCTGCAGGGGAAATCTTCGCTCCGGCGCCTGGAGCATCTCCTCCCCCTCCTTCCGCACTGACCTTGGTGTCCGCAGGGTTGTTTCTCTTACATGTTCTCACTCCTCTCTCCGGTGGCTGTTTTCTCCCCGTCCCAACTTTTTTTTCCTTCTTAAAAATGTTATCACAGAGGCGTTACCACTATCACTGATTGGCTCGGCCTTGGCCGGCGGCGGGTCTGTCTTAGAGCCAGCTGGTATGGGCTCGCTCTCTCTCGAACACAGGGGAAGCTTCCAGCAGCTTCTTACAGGAGCCACCCCTGTAGCCCCCCCCGCTACCAAACCCTTGCCACATAAAACCAATACAGTCATCCTGTGGAATTACCAGAGGATGAATTTATGCAGAAGATGCTAGTCCTCCACCCTTCCTCAACATGGTAAGGAGACTTTTGGTTTCTCGTTGCTAGGGAAAAAAAAACAACTACTTTTTTCCTTTTTACATATAATAACAGTTATACTTTCCCCCCTTTGTCCAACCAAAAGCTTTAAAAATTCAGCCTAAGGCAGACTTCATTTGGCATAGAAAAGGTCATGTTTTATAGAGTAGATGGGGAGAATAGAATCATATATGAGAAAGTCTTTAGCAAACATCGTTGTTGAGACATTTAGACAAGCTCCACACACAGAAGAGAGACAGAAATGAGATAAGCACACGTCAAAAGCGAGGAGTTTATACTAAGCATTGTCTCCTCCCATCCATTTTCCCTTCTCACTCCTTTGTTCTCTCAGCTAACAAGGTAAAAGTGAAAAATCAGAAAAGGGAAAGAAAAAAAAAAAGAAGAAATCTAACTCCTGTTTCTGTTGTTGAATATGTTTCCTTACTTTCACAACATGGAAGCTTGTTCTGGGCATATTCCTGTGCCACAGCACATTAGACCAAGCATGAATCCTTTGGTGGTGTCTACTTGTATGGTCTATGCTAGAGGGAAAGCCAACAATGCAAGCTAATATTTCAAGCTATGTCCTGATGGGATACACAAAGCAATTTCTTTCACAAGGAGCAGCCAGCTTGCAGAACAGAAGCAGATGGGTGATCTCAAATCATTTCAGAGATAAAACACGGGAAGTTCACAGTGTGCTAACCACAGCACTACTATCTATTCCAGTGCATGGTTTAATAACTGGAAATATTCTCAACATATATTCTTCTCCACATTCTTGTATTAATAATAATTATATTTACATATCTATCATTATATATCTGCTTTGTCCATAAAGGAAGCTGCCTTAAATTCCCTGTGTGCCTAGCTCATAGGAGCACATGCTCCAGCTTCAGTTCTCCAGATCACATTTATGTCTTCTCTGTGCTTCTGAGGGCCAGTTCAGTCATCAGTCTTGCCCTGGTTGCTACACTCAAAGGCAAAGCAACACAGTAAGAGTTACTAATCCAGGAACACACAGTTCATCTAAACCAGTCCTGTCTCTGTACATGGCTACATGCCAGACACTTTTTTAAGTATTATTTGAATGAGTTAGTAACTTTGAAATACGATTATTTCTAAATAATTGTCTTAAAAATTATTTTCATAACTGGTTAATTTAAAATATGAAAAGCAACCCATTTTCCGAGTCAGTGCTGTTGCTTGCAAACAGAGCCAATTCTGTGTAAAAGAATCAGGTCACAAGATATGCAATAGCCACCGGCATCATCTTTACCACATGCTTTTTCAGTGAGTGATCAGCATGAACTACCACTATTTTGTGCATACTCACTGTTTTTCAGGGATGCACAGTTTGCTCACCCCTTCACAATATCTCTGGGACACTCCATTTTGATTACTTTCTGCTGGGCCAGAGCTGCTTCTCTGGATTCACCCAAGTTTTTACACCCCACATGATGTCAAATTAGACTGTATGACCAAATAGCATAGCTCTGGTGTTTCACTTCCAAACACCCCAGTGGAAACCATAGCAATGCCAGTTTGCACCAGTTTTTCTTAGAGCAAAGGATTTTCACCACCTTCTCTTCTCAAGCTGTTAACCTACGGACAAACCCATTCCCATAATAGCTGCAGGAAAAGAGGAGCCAGACTGGAAACACAATGACCCCTCTGCCAAATCCAGTGGCCTATGCAGGGACAACATCCCCACCTGATGAACCCTGGAGAATTAGCCCTTCCAACATTCTCCACAGGTGAACAGATCATCACAAAACAAAATAATCTGCCCACCCCTGATCTGAGGATCTTTATGGCTCCGGTCATGCATTTCTTCTGTGTCCTTTGCTCACACAGATGGACTGAGACAACACAAATATCATTGTACAGATTCAGGTGGCCACGCCGTCTGGGATGCCACTCACTTCTATTCCTGTACCTCACCGATACAGTTTTATTGGGAGATCTCTGCTGTCAGCTGCCTACAAAGCCAACGTAAATCTTTTGCTAAGCCACTTCATGCTTATAGCTATTGCGCCAAATTAAACCCTGGTGTAAGCACATGCAACTCGCAGCCATGGCTGGCTATAACCCATTGTGCCTAGAAAGAAATATTTGCTGTACTCCCAGTGATACTTTTATACTGTTACCTTAGTAAAGACTACAGCTGGTGTAAATCAGCACATTTTCATTGCCATCAGTGGATCTATACTGACATAATTCTTTTTCATCTTTATCTCCCATCATACTTGTGATTCTGCTTCTGTATTTCCTGCTTAGTTACATTGTTCCTGCCCGTGTCAGGCTCTCTATATCAAAACCAGATTATTTTTTGCAAAGGTTTTACACTTAAGGTGGTCATAAGCATTGCACTGGAGTGGAGCTGAGCACATCGAGTTCAGCCTCCCAGCTCCAGTTGGGGTCTAGAGCTAATTGAGGAATATAATAATGAGGACATATTGAGAGCAATTTTTTCCTCAGTACAGTTTCCTGATTTATTGTAATTAGTGGTACAGAGACATCTGGAGTTGGAAGTAATGACCGGGCTACTATTAAGAGACATGAATTTGTCTAACCCTTCAGTGAACCCATTTGTACTTTTGGCATTTAAAAAAAAAAAAAAGTTTTGCTTGTGTCTGCCAGTAAGATGTACAGAAACCTTGCACAGGGCAGGCATGGGCACCAGTGTTTCACTGCTTGCTCAAAAACACGTATATCTGAAGTTCACTTTTACAAAGTGAAGCTCCAAGAGATTGAAAATCATCGTACTACTTTGAAAGGAATTCCAGAACGGAGAAAAGAAAAAAGGTGAAAATAATAAGGTCTGTTTTTATCTCATGTTTTGCATATAGTTTATTGGGAGTAAATGGAGGTTGTTGGTGCATAGTACTATGTGGTACAGAACTGGTGGGAATGTAATTTCCCCTTCACCAAACTGGAAATGTTGCACTCAAGCTGCCCATCCATAAAATGGGTTTTTTAGGCTTCTCTGTATCTTTGTCCAGCCGAAAAGATGCATCAAAAACCAAGCCTAGACTTCAACACAGCTTTTAGGTATTGTAATACTTCTGTTTCATCAGCCATAAGTGATTCAGCAAGGACATAGTGTAATAAGAAATTATAAACCAGAAAGAACTATCTCTGAGACAAAGCTTCATTAAACCCGCTGAAAGGATTACGGCATGCCAAGTGTCTACTGTTTTTCTAGTAGCAGCTGGCTCCAGGTGCATTCTCAAATGTTACACATTAATCCAGGTCCTTTCTGAACCTAAGCTTCTTTCTCTTGCCCTACTAATCTTACCACGAGGTTCAGATCAGAGCTTGCTCCTTGACCTGCACAGAAAAGTCTTTGGAAAATGACAGGCCTCAGAATGGTGTGATCTCACCAAGTAATGTATTCCAGCCTTGTAATTTATTTTTTCTGGTGTGTGTTCATTAAATTGGCTTCCTGTGAAGAAGGGCTTTGGTTTTAAAAGGCCTCCTTTGATATTCAAATGTTTACAGAACATTCACTCTCAACTGCTTGGTTGGAAAGCTGAACTATTTCTTCCTCCATTCAGGTCATCTGTACAGGCCTTCTAGTGGCTCCCACAAACATGTTTGCAAATCCCTGGGTGATCAAACTTTATTTTGTTTCTTTTTTACATGCAGCTAACCTTTGAAAATAATTTCCAAGGGCTATTCTGAATAGCAGAATCCCAGCTGGAATTTTTTAAGGTCATGACATAAGATTTATCTTTAACACACATTCTGATTTTCTTTGCTTTGTCTTTTCTTTGATAAGATTTTTTTTTTTTCCCCCCTCTGGTGTTTTCTTTGTATAACATTGTGCTTTTTGTGACCATACACCATTTCCGATGGCTTGCAAGTAAATTACTTTATTGTAAGCAGTGCCTTGCTGTTATACAAAGTTGTTCATTGGTGAAGGAGGATGTATGCCAGCTGATAAAAATGAGAAAACGTACAAGAGATCACTGTGTAACCTGCCCCATGGTGGAAAAGGAAGCAGGTTTTCCAGCAGAACACTAAATGTTCACCATCACCGTGTGCACATGGATATGGTGAGCACTTTATAAGAATCGAGAGCCAAAGGGCTTTTAGCTGGGAATATGAGGACTGGTAGGACCTTGTTGTTTTGGTGCTAGGGAATGCCTTCTTCAAGCAGCCCTTGAGAACAGGGCTTGGGTGATTTATTGTAAAACATGGAATTATTTGGGATTTTACCTGATACCATTGACATCAGTGGAGATTTCACTAGGGAGCTCAGTGAAGTGATAGCCAGGCCTTTAAATACTGCAAATTATACATATTCAGGGTATAAGGAGAGTGGTAGAAGGTAAAATGGGCTTTATTGTCTAGATAGGAATGGTATGATACCACTTCAGGTGTCTGAGCAAAAAGGCTGATCTGACATAGCAGCTCATACATCCACATATGGCGAGAAGGGCTAATCTAGACATGTGTTCACAGCGCTTTCGTTAATACATCCACTCAGATGAAAACATCATCCTGGAATGATTTTTCTTCATATATTTTCTTTTTCCACTTTTTATAGCACTTTTCATGGAGAGAAGGCTTTGCATCCTCTTTCAAGCCACCAAGGACACAGCAAGAGCCTTCATAGCACAGCACAAACCACTGCCCACAGATGAGCAAAAGCAGCTTACAGCAATTGATGTGGACGTAAAGTCACACTTGTCTGTGATTTTGCCTCGTAACTGATTAGTAAAGGTCAGACAGATTATCTTGAACTTATATAAATTAATCATGAAGCAAAGAACACAATTTCTAGTGGGGTCCAAGCTGTGTTGACTAGTGAATTACTTTGTGTTGGCAGGCCATGATTAGCCACTTATTTACAGATTAGGCTGTTCATCTAGCAATTCAGCTCCCAACTTTTACCTCAGAAATAGAAAGAAAAAAATGCTTAGTATTCATAAGCTTGGCACTCCCATGAAGTCAGGTCCATATAGATCTCTGTGGTAACAAAGTATGGTTTAGTCCACCATGAATATAATATTAGTTGTACATGAGGTGTGACCAACTGAAATAGTCACCAGAAAAAAATCCAACTAATTTAGTTTTCAAAAGCATGCACTCCATCCTTAAATATACGGACCACATCCCCATCTGATACAAACTGATTCAGTTCTTCTGGCTTCAGTGGAGCTCTTCTAATCCACGTTAGCAAAACATGAAGACCTTTAACTACTGACCTACCCTGCTGTGTTAGGGACCATGCCTTTGATACCTACTGCATTGAAAAAGATTCCAGTTTCAATGTGTCAAACACAAAAAATATCTTTTCAAAGAGACGTACCAAAAAAAGGAAGGACCGACAGAAAGCAATTTATCTAGTAAAACATGAGATCAACAGACTTTGAACACAAAGCCAGAATGTATTGCTAGAGACAAGCAGATTATCTATCCACATTCTAATGAAACAGCAAATAAAGGATTTTTTAAAAATAGAATATGCATGCATGTGTGTGTTTGCACATGCACTGCCTTTGTGAAATCTTATGGGGAAAAGTAGTTATCTGTAGAAGACAAATGATCTTGTGAGACCAGTCTGCCTATGAACAGCTAACAAATTTCAGCTGCTATCATAAAATTATGACATAAAAGTATCGTGAGTTAGCCTAGTGTGGAGTCTATCATCTACTGAGAGAGATTCTAGCTAACTAGGACCAGCACAACCAGCTCACTGCCCTTGGCAGTAGTGGGGGGAAGGGGGAAATCAACACACACACAAAAAAACCCACCCGAAAAAACAAAACTAAAACCCAAACAAAACAAACCAACCAAAACCAACCAACAAACAAAAATCATAGCAAAAGTCCTGGAGAAACTGGTAGAGAGTCTAGAAATTTTTGCTGCTGTAGTTTAATATCTTATCAGTTCCAGCTGCAAACTTCATCTTGTTCATGGAGGTTATCCTCCATAGACCAGGCACAACAAAAGGGAATGGGTGCTGACTTCTCAGCTGTTACACTTCAAACTGGCATTTTATGTCTGAGGGCTGGGGAAGGCAGGTTTGCACTGTGACTATGAACTCTGACAGCTGAGGCATCCTGCTTCTCTTTTTCCAGTCCTAGTATGGATGGTAACTTCCCAGTAAAACTGGTAAGGCAAGTGCATGACTTTTTTTTTGGAGGTTAAGATCATTTTCCACTTGATACGGTCCAAAACCAGCACAACAGAACCATTGTGATGCCAAAACGTATGTTTTACATTCATAAGCAGAGAGATACAGCATTTGAACATTTTCACTTCCCATCGCAACTGACACTGGACACTCCACAGCTCTTACAAGGCATTTCATACTTCGCAGGATCAGAACCTACATGCTCATACATCAGTCTGTCCAACACAGTTGACTAAAACTTCATTCACAAAGCAACTCACAGACACATGGTCAAAGTCTAAGATAAGAGAAGATGACGGTTCAAAGTAGGTATGCTATATTTGGGGATTGACCTTATGTTGCAGCTTTTCTGTCTTCTGGTTTGTTGGTAAGATGCTACATACTCATTTCTGACATCTTATTTCACAAGTTTACTTCAGAACATTTTGATAAGATGCTTTAGTTGCTAGTAATAGGAGAACATTTTTTTGTGCATCCTTGAAGCTGGCAAAGAAAAGTCCTATCAGCATATTAACAATCTATCTGTGTCTAGACTGATATGTAAATGTGCATATTAGAAAAAAGAAATCTACTTTACACTAGGAATTACAATACACCCCCCTTCCCCCCAATATATTTTACACTCAAAGAGGAAAGAAAAGAAATTTAAGTCAGTCAGGCCCAGGCACAGACTACAACGTGGTTCTTAATTTCTCATTAACAGTGTGTCAGAGGAACTGATTTATCAGGAAATCTGTCTTCCTGCAAGCAGCATTAAAAGAGCACCTGTAGTTTTCTTTCTAATTGATTTAGCAATGGAACTCTGCCTCTGGTTCATCTCCAACACACAAAAAAAAAAGAATCTATGATTGCATTGAAATACCTATTAAAAGATTGTGGCATCCTCAGAGGAAGCATGAGGAAGTAAGCAGAGAAGGTTTGTTTATTGGTGTCCTTTGCCAGATGCCTATGGCTCTTATGATGTGCAAAACAATGAAATTCAGATCTGGTGTCTGCAATATCTGCCTGCATTTTCAATTCACTTGCTGACATACCAATTTGCATGGTTAATTCCTTGAAAAAAGACAGTTGCCAAAATGCCTGAGGTATTTTGTTGAATTCTGTGTTATTATTAAGGGTACATTAACATCATACAAATGCTTAAAATATTGCAAGTAAAAGAAATGTGGTGATCCTGCAGAAGAAGGCTTGGCTCTCCCTCACAGATCAGCCATTACGAGGACCTGACTGAATTTTACTGAAAACATTCAGGTTCACTTCAGTTACAAAGACCACATCTTCCTGCCTGCAAAGACAGAGGCACTCGAAGTGTTGCACACTTCCAAGCATCAGGTGGGGTTTTGGAGGTCTTCAGTCATCACTGAGAGCTGATTGCTATTTCTGAGGTTTTGACATCTCAGAGAATACATTTAACAGTTCAGGGAGTATTTATGGGCCATTTTGCAGAAGCTCAGACTGGGAGTGGGATGCACGTACCCCAAGCGTGAATATGAAGAACTAAGCAGACAATTGGATTTGGGACTAATCCTTGACTCTGCCACCAATCTATAGTACAACCTAGAGCAACGCACTTGCTGACCCTGCTTGTGCTCCCTTTCAGGGAAGTAAAGATCATGATTCTGTGTTTACCCATCCTTTTCTAGCTCTCTGAGGAGGAAACTGAAATAAGCTGGCAGGAATTCAGGCAGTCAGTTAAACCAGTAAAGGTTTAACCCCTTAAGTGCGTCACGACACCAACTGGTTGGTGACAGTAACATCTTCAGCTGCTGGGGTAGTCAAAAGGGAATGCTTGAATACAGGCATCCATTTCAGAAGTTCTTTCACACCCAGGAAACTACTGAAATACAGACATTTTCAACACATCCCATTTTTCCATTGCAGTTCTACTGTGGTGGTTTTGTTTTCACATGAAAGTTTTGCTCCCCTAAACTCCCCCCTCATTTAAGATTATATTATTTTAGAGGGAAGTACTGTGAGAGCAGGTTCCTCTTGAGCTTGCATAGGATGGAAGTTAGTCATTAATCAATGGAATCCCCACAGAACCGGTAACTTAATGCAGTAAAATGAATGATGGAAGGAAAAATAAATGCTTCTGAATTAAACAAAGCAGAAATATTATATCAACAAAAACACAACACACACAGACTATTCTTATAAGGGAGGGAGTTAAGGAGTCCTTTTTAGATTTATTATTTGGATTATTAATACTGATGGGTTTGGGAGAAGCAGTGAGAAAATCAGTCTTCCATCCTGTGGTGCAGAACCAAATATCACACGGTCTAGAAATAAATGTTACAGATGCTGTTCTGTCTGGAGTGAAGTTGTAGCAAAGAGCAAGATTTTGTTTTTTTACCCTTACTTTTCTCACCTAAAGAGGAATCTCTGTAGAAGTTTCCTGCCACAAAAAGACATTGTGCACCTTCAGGATCTGGAAGATGGATCCTTCTAAGGGGAAATACAACCTAATGGGTCACTGTACAAAACTAACCTGCTGTTTCAGGTTAGGAGAGGGATAGAAAGAAATATGCCCTTTGGTGAAGTAGTTCTGTATCTTTTTCACAGAGAAAGGTTTTGCTTTAATGAGACTGGTCCCACACAGGTCAAAAGGATTGGATGCAAAGTAGCAGTTCCCAAACTGGAGACACCTCCGCACCTGGGGATGTGAGAAAATAAGCTTGCATTCTTGGAAAATGAGAACTGCTATATGAAGCTTGGTGTGCCCTGCCTCTGGGATACAAAGACATTGCTTGGAGCCCAAAGCCCCAGTCCATCCCACCTGGTGCAGCAGCAGCAGCTAAAGGCTGGCAAAACCTCTCTGCTTCCCCACGGCCCTGTCCTGCTGGGAACATCATATCCTCGGTTCATTACGAAAAGAAATAACTCCTAGCAGCATGAGGGCAGGAGAGGGAATTGAGGACTGAACAACCTCAGGCCTTCAGTCAGGCCCCACTTATACTCTTTATGGTTTATAGGTTTTGGTTGGGCCCAGGAAAATTAGCCTCAAATTAAAATGGGCTACTGTGAACTTCATTAGCTGTAAACAATCCATGTTTCATTAAGGGGTGAGAGACCAAGCACACTAACAGCTCTCCTAGGAAAAAGTTACACTAAACCAACAACGGGATATTAAAGGTATAAAACAGGTAGTACCACAGTATGAGAGGGAAAAATCAGAGCTGCAGAGATGCAAATTCTCCCAACTTTTTATTAAATATGCTATAGCTTGCAGCTGATGAAAATTTCAGCCACTGATGAGAGAACAGATTAGGATTTCAAAAAGCATTTAAAATCAGTCCAGTTGGGATCAAATACTACTTCTGACTTGATTTGCATACAGCCTTTCAGATCTAACTGCACGGCAAAGAAAGGAACATTTTTAGCATCCTTACGTGCACATTTTTCCTTGAGAACAGGTTCTTGTAAGTCCTTTATTTTGGTTGTGTCTAAGTTTTCCCACACACTCCCTCCTCCGTACAAAGAATTCAGTTTACACTTTCCTGGCAGAGTTAAGGAGACTGCCCCAGGAACAGGTTGACATACAAGTGAATAAGATTCGGACCAAAGAAACAAGCTGTTGTAAAGGGCAGACCCCTGTGCCAAACAACAGGGAAAATTGGGTCTAAGCTCTTTCTGATGCTTTATTGAAATGTGTTGGTTTCTCTGCACAGGACAACTACCCTCTGGTTTGTACAATGCAATGCAAACTCACAGCTCTGCGTACACAATTTTGGGTAATCAAAAGCAGCAAGCATGCCAGAAATCTGTTTACCCTATGCAAACAGTGTTACCTTGTATTGATTTCCTCCGTACATGTTAACATAAACCTGACATTAACACTCGCTTACCCGCCACTCCTTTCATTGAAAGCACACTGATTTGCAAGCTGTGTTAACATAGGATGTTTTCAGACTAACAACTCTTTGTCCTCTCTACACAGTGATGAGGCATCATTTGCCAGTACCCACCAGACTCCTTGACTGAGCCCATCTTCTGTTTGATTCTCTTTTTTGGAGGCTCTACCACATTACTGGTCCTTTTTTCTGGGTTCTGCTGTAATACCTTGCTGCTATGCCAGGCAGGAGAAAGACTCGAATTTTTTTTTCCCCCTAGGATCCTAACAGGGGTGACTGCAAGGAATCACTCAGGAGACAGGCTGTCACCCCTTTAATTTATTAGATGTCACATAACCACTCAACCCTCATTTAGGTACTTTAAAACAACTTGTCTCTGCCTCCCCAAATGGAAAAATCACCAAGCTTATTCACAGTTCATCTGACATGTTTCCTCTCAAGTAACAGCCAGGTCCCTCTCTTCTCTTCTAGTCTCTTTGATAACTTTGAACATTTTTTTAAAAATTATTTTAACTGTTTTGCATAAGATTATGTGTTTTTAACAATACTTCTTTTTTTAATCTTTCCTTTCAGGTAGAAAAAGATACACCAACATTACCAATATCTTTTGTGCCACATTTCAATTTTTTAGGTTCTGAAAACAGTCTGACACTAAGCTTTTGTAGGGTTATGGGTGTTTTACATTGCTACTTTAACAAAGAAATCAAACACAAACATTGCAATTCAGTCTTTAACCCACCTGTTAAAATGTCATGCTATAAACCATTTGCCTTCTCTGGCTTTGGCCTGTTCAAACCAAACCCTGACTACCAGTCACGCTCACGCACGTGATGTGTCAAAATGATAACACAAGGAAAATTCCATGGGAAAACAAGAGGTACATGAAATACCAACCCTCACCCCCCCATGCCCCCTGAAACACATGACAACACTCCACATCCCAGATTGTCAGTGTACCCCATATCCTGCCTCTAAGTTGTGAATTTTCCCCTAAGGTGGGTACCTATGTACCTTGGCAGGAGCTGTCCCTTCACAGGAACTGCTATTGACTTCTTTTTTTAATGTCCCTTTTAATGTACTTCCTTTTTTTGGAACATAGCAGCTATTCTTTGCTTATAGATGCTTGTCCCAACCTTTTTCTTTCCTTCTATAAAAACAGGGAAGTGACTTTGAGTACATAGTTAAACATAATAATAATAATTTTCTAAATATAATCCAAACAGACAATTAGTAGCAATGAGAGCATTTGAAAAGAGCAGAAGCAGACGCAAGCACTATTAGAAAAACAAGTAACAAATCAGAAACTTGGAGAGTCATCGCTATACTATGACAAGCTGCTTCTCTAAAACCTATTATAAATAAACAGATGCCCAATAGTTATTGGGGACTTGGCAGTTGGGTACAAGAAAAGGGAAAGAAAAGAAAGAGAGAGAAGGAGATATTCTTGAAAATATTGAAATTGCAAAGCCGTTTGCCTCCCTTAGGTTAAATGTTAAAAATTTAAGCACTCTGTATGTCAGCCCATGAAGCTGTATTGACAGAAGTCTCAAAAAAGGGGCTTTTTTTCCCCTGTGTAGTTGGTAATATCTAATAATCAGCTCCAAACCCAAAATATCCCTCTGCTCACGAGACAGTGGTTTGCAGAAATGTGCAGTTGTGTTATAGGCTTCCACAAGGTGTCCTCTTCCAGTAACTTTACCCAGCAGTGATACCTCTGCGCAAGCTGTATTTCTTGTAGGGGCAGCCTTATTTCTGTTTTTCCTCCCACCCCCTTTCCCTCCCTTAAAGGACTGGGCAGCACATGAGAAAGACATTAAGATGATGAAAAGAAAGTGCCCCTCCAAAAACTGTGTTGGTATATCCCACAGATCAAACCCAGAGAAACCAATCCCCAGATTATCTGAAAACACTCAGACCCTATTGGTGGTAATAATAGTAATAATAATAGCCCGGACCTTCAGGTTAGATGAGCCCACCTTGACGTGTTACTTTTTCTTAACATCTGCAAAGTCCCATGCTCTCCAGACTGATTCTCCAGAATTATCACATACCGGGTATTGGCATAAGGCCAGCTGATTTCTACCATAAACAAATAAATCTGGAAAAGTACAGAAACACCCCTGATTTGTGTCGGCAAATATTTCCCTAAGCTATTCATACTGAAAAGACAAGATGCCTCCCTTGTCTCAACTAGCAGGGCAAGCAACTACTGATCATATTAATAGGTTGAGGCTCTATCCTTACAGTAAAGTTTTACTCAGATGATTTCTGGTACAAATTCAGAGAAAGTGAGTCAACAGAGCTCTTAGCACATACCATGGAGGAGCCTTCACAACAAACAGTCCCCTGTTTTTTTCTTTTTTTTTTTTTAAAGTCTTTTCATCCTAAGTGAAGCCAGTGTGGCCTTATCAAAGCTGAAATGCTGAAGTCAAGTGTCAGGCATTAACACAAATGTCAAGTGACTGCAAACTTCTGGATGAAGAGATATTTTAGTGATTGCAGTGCCGGCCTCAGATTCAGAAAGCCTGGTTAAATCTCATCTCTGGTGCACAGCTCCTGAGTGACCTTGAACAAGCTCTGAACTTCAGGTTCCAAGCACGTACAAAGGGGCTGATTTTTCTTTCCTCCTCCTCTTCGTCCTCTCATCTATTTGGCCTACTTGCTCCTTCAGCACAGAAAGTGTAGCTTATTGTGTGTTTATTATGTTGCACACAGTGTGGTTCTGTTTCTGTAGCGATATTCAGTTTGACTATAATAGAATAAATGAAGCAAAGAGAGGACCTATACAAAGAAAAAAACTTCTAATTTAAGTCCAAGTTCTTTACCTAAAGGTAACGGTTCACGTAACAAGGTCACGAGTAGGTTTAAGTCCAAGGATGTAAACATTGTCCTAGCTTTGCTATCTTCTAGAAAGAGGCCCCAAATTCTTTTATTGGTAATGTGTAAGTTTTACAAGGAAAAGAGATAGATATTGTGACCTCCTCAGTCAAAGAGAAAAGCCTGTCCTTAAACGCTGGAATCTTCACATTTCTATTTGTGCAGTTTCCACAATGAACTTTGTAAATGGTTGATACCAGTTTAAAATAGAGCTCTTTGTGCAAAGTTGTATGTTTTATTTGAGGCACAAAATATCTTCTGGACAAAAACATGTTCTGCTGGAATAAACAAACACAGATCAGAGAAAAGACAAACTTAAAAGAACCCGCTGGGTTTCAGCAGATTGCAGCTTACAAGCGACTGTGTATTTTCTCCCCCATGCAGTCTCCTTTTGGCCATCAAGTGCTGTGTTTTCTTCTTTTAAACTTGCTCCTCAAAAACTGCAAATCTACTGGAGTATTTTTATACACAAACACTGAGGACTCCTTATAAACTAGCTTTCTGTGCCTAAAGTAATCCTTGTCATTTATGGATGAATTTGGGGACATCAATTTTCCCTGTAGGCGGCTGTTGTGTGGCAGTTCAGAAGGGGGACAAAGGCTGGTAATAGATTATAAATTGGGGTGCCAGAGCTGCAGTGAGGCTGAAGGACTGTCTAAAGGCACAAAATATTGCCCTGGCCTTTATGGAGTGAGAAGAAAAAGCCAAAAGTCAGAGATATGAGCTATTGCACAGGACTGGACAGGTCTAGAAATGTGATTCTACATTTTTTGGGGTAGAAAAAGCTACAGCATATGCCATCAGCATGCATGAGGACAGCAGAAATGAAACAGAAGGCACAAGAACAAAGCAGAGGCCACATGTCATCTCCTGACAAGACTGCTGGAAGAAAAATTTTCAAAGTTTTATCAAAATCAGAAAGCAAAGGTGTTAAGTCATAATTTTCATCTCACAAGGCCAGCTTGAGAGGAAGACAAAAAGACAGGTTAGGATGGGTTTCACACGTGTTGTGGTTTAACCCCAGCCAGCAACTAAACACCACGCAGCCACTCACTCACTCCCCTCTACCCAGTGGGACAGGGGAGAAAATTGGGAAAAGAAGCAAAACCCATGGGTTGAGATAAGAACAGTTTAATAGAACGGAAAAGAAGAAACTAATAATGCTAACACTAATAAAATGACAACAGTAATGATAAAAGGATTGGAATGTACAAAAGATGCAATTGCTCACCACCCGCCGACCAACACCCAGCTAGTCCCCGAGCGGTGATTCCCTGTCCCCACTTCCCAATTCCTATACTAGGTGGGACGTCCCATGGTATGGAATACCCTGTTGGCCAGTTTGGGTCAGCTGCCCTGGCTGTGTCCTGTGCCAATTTCTTGTGCCCCTCCAGCTTTCTAGCTGGCTGGGCATGAGAAGCTGAAAAATCCTTGACTATAGTCTAAACACTACTTAGCAACAACGGAAAAAATCAGTGTTATCAACATTCTTCGCATACTGAACTCAAAACACAGCACTGTACCAGCTACTAGGAAAACAGCAGTTAACTCTATCCCAGCTGAAACCAGGACAACACGGTCTCTAGTTTTGTAGACACCTTTCTTAGGATGATGCAAGAAGTTTTCTGGACACTGTTATTCTCTCTCAGGAGGACCCTGGATAATTAAGTTAAACTCAGCCTGGCAAGATGAATCCCTTGTCAAGCAAACTCTGAGATCCTGACCACTGACACATTCCTCCTGTCTGAGTTCTAATTTTTCTGTGTTTTTCCTGTGTCTCCCCACTATCACTCCATCAGCCTTGCAAAACCTAACAGAGAACAGGCATTCCCAAACAGGCAAATATCCCAGAACAGTATATATCCCTCATATCTGCTACAGGGAAAAAATTCCTTGAAACTACCTTTCAGAATGAGTTTTTAGAGAATAGTTTCTTACAAGATGGACTTGGGAAAAGGTGAGTAGCTTCCGTTCTCTACTAGTTCATCTTCTAAACATTTTCTTAATCAAAATTTTCAGGTTTGGGAGAAAAGAGGGGTAAAATCAAGGAAAAAAAAAAAACACAAAACACAAACCTTGTTAATTTTTTAATGAACAATGAAGGGAAATTCAGGGCTTTTTCAGTCCAGATTATTTTTATTTCTTTCCGCACATTTTCAAAAGGAAGCAAAAGCAAACATTAACATGTCAATTCAGTTGTCTACACGCAGACAGATATAGCGCTATTGGAGACCCCTTAAAGTGCCTTGGATGAGGCCGGCAGGTATGGCATAGGACCTACAGAATAACTACCCCTGTTCTGCAGTGTTGGCTGGAGCCTGGTTATGCCACTATCTCTGTATTTATGATATGGCAACCGAATTGATGCCTAACTATCATGGTTGCATGGAAAACAGCAAAGACAAAACGTTGCCTAACATATCCAAAAGTCTCAAAAAACCTTATAGGAGGTTTTAAAAGGAAAACAAAAGCTATTTAAAACTTTTAAAGCTAATTTCTAAAGCTAGCTGAAAAGTGGCTCTGGAACGGTTAGGGATTTCTATGACTGAAAAATCACATTAATCTGGTCTCCGACCTCTATTTACATCCCTCACATGAACAATTAGGAGCCTGCACAGTTCTTAACACAAACCCACGTCATTACTTCAGTGGAAATAGGACTGGATCCTCTCCTCTATCAGCCCCATTTACTGCTTCTGTCTGAATCCAAGGCCAGAAAAAAAGAGAGACTGGCAGCAAAACCAAAACAAAAAAGAAAACAAAAGAACAAACAAAAACAAAGACCATATAAACGCTATGCCTTGAAGAAAGATAAGTGCTTTTATAGCATCTCTTTACCTGAAGCTTTTATTCAAATATTGGTAGAGGCAGTGAAGACTTATCCAGTGACTGACCTGCGCTTTGGGTTAGATTACAGATGCCAAAACACCTAATGAACATACACCTCATCAGAAAGCCAGTTTTGTAGGGTGCTTCACTAAAAAAATACAGGTGTATTTGGAAGTGTCCAGAAAAAAAACCCAAAAAACAACATGAGAATATTTGCCACCCACTTAAAGTCCCAGACCACACTATTTTGCAAAGGCTCATAGAAAATCCAAATTAAAATCACAGTTTTCACTCCAGCAGAAATCACTAGTTGAAGGAGACACTAACCTTAACATGCACTACCTTAAAAGAAATTTCAAAGTCTTTGCTCTTTGAAAAGGAAAAAAGCATGACCAAAACTTACATTATCTTAGCCTGTGAAGTTATTGAAGTGGAAGTATGAACTATAATAGCATTGGGATGCATTTTTTATTACATAAATTTATTGACCATAAACTTTGGAAATGTTTTATTATTATACAGAATTGCCAAGCATCAATCACTTCCTTGTGAAAAAGCAAGGAAAGAAGATTGACCTCTCTGGCATTTATGAAACAGTTCGGGATATATTTGCATGTTTCCCAGAATCCTACTGCCACAAAATGACCCAGAAAGAGGGGAATCTGGTCTCCATAGTCTGATCTGGGTGTTAGCTCTTTATTGCTGGCTTTCCTAAAATGGAAGAAATTCAGGATATCTATTCAAACAAGCTTAAACAAGCTTTAACAAGTGAATTCGACAATCCCTGTTGCATGTATAATTGGCAGTGATCTGACCCCCCAGAACGTGAGCCACCCCTTGAGCTAATTCACAGCCCAGAGCTGCCTTCGTGACAGGACATTGATACTTCTGGAGGTGGTCTGCCCACTTACTAGAGTTCAAGCTGTTTGTTTAGTCCTCCAGACCTGCTCCTTGAAGGGCCAGGTTTTCCGAGCACCGCGGATGAGTTAAACACTCAGCTCAGATGGCTTTTAAGGGAAGGTGGACAGAAGGTGGCCACATGCTGTCTGTTTGAAAGTCCTCCTCTCTGGCTACATAGGACAGCCCTGGAGCTCTGCAGAGGCACTCGGATCTCAGTATCTATTTCCCACAGCTGGGAATTACGGCTGTGCAACCTCCTGTACTTCTCAGGTATTCAAAAGAGATCAGGTTCTGCCTCTATTCAAGCAGGGCATAAATTACAGGTCAGGAGGAAAGGTCTTCCACAGGAAATTGCTTCCAATCTCAAACCAGCACAACCCCAATTTATTTATTTTCCCCCACCAAACAGCACAGCCCATAATAATTTATCTATTTTTGTGCTCTGTTTTTGCTTGAATGCAGGTCTATGACTAGTCACAGATGAGTGGCATTGGGTTTTTTTTAGGTGGTGATTGGTGGGATGAATTACCAGAATGATAAAGGTATTTTATTTCTGTCATATTTCTTTTTATGTTCCAATACCTTAAAAAATAAAACAAATGCACACACCCCACCCCAACCCCCAAAATACCGAAGCACATACTGTATTTTCACTCCTGATCACAGGATGAAAAACTGATGTCCATTTTCAACCCTAGAAATGACTACCGACACCTCAGTTTTTCCAATCTATATTTCGGAGTTCCTCACAGAGAAAAAAATTTCCAAGTATTTTCAGACACCCGTTCCCTGAAAAGCAAAGACACTTGTGCAGACACATAAAGGAGACACCCCATTTCAAAATTCAGTGCATACAGGGAGACATTATTAAAGTGTACAGAGAAGCAGCTAGCCCTGTTGTCACAGTATGTTTAACCAGCCAAGTGACAACAGAACAGCTTTTTCCTCTCCATCACCAGAAGAAATATTGCTTAAGCCTCTATATTCATGACACCTTTTTTGTCACTTCTTTTCTTAAGCTACTCTTATTTGCTCAGTGTATTTAGCAGACATTTATCTCACTCTATCAGCAAAGATTAAAGACTCATACTACCTGGTAATCCAATTATCCTACATGAGAAAAGCAAATGTATCTTTGGTCAGTGCCCACAGAGCTCCAGGAATCCATCACAATAGAAAATGAAATTTAATTAATTGTGTGCTTTGGTTCAGCTTCGTCTATATCATTATTTCATTCCTTTCTAATGGATGTGTTAGCAGAGATTTAATAGTTTTAAATGCACAGAACCACTGGGTCAGCTTACCCTAAGCTGAGTGTTTGGATAATTACGTTTTTAAAGAATCATATCTGAAAAAAGTTGCTTGTGGTGGGAGACTCAAAAGAGAGGAAGAGAGTTACAGAGCCTTGGATAACATAGCATTTATGCAGAAGTCTGAGTGTTTCACCAACTCCACTAATTCTTATTTTACATTTAGAGAGAAGGGGACTCTCGTCACAATTTTTTTTGCTTCTTCAAACACGTATTTTCACATGATTTATAAAAGTGTCTGGGTGAACCCCAAAATAACACAACACTTATCAGAATCCCAGAGGCAACTAGTTATCTGAGTAAGGTTTGGTGAGAGAAAAATAAAACAAAACAAAAAAACCCAATGCAACAAAAAACTAACAACCCCACAGCATAATGCTCTGCGTAAATGGCTTGGCACAATATCATTACAAGTACACTGGGGAGCAGAAGAAGGGCCTGTGGTCCTGCCTAGGGCTATTGTGGAACCATGCTGGGTCTCAAGGGTGGAACAGAATCATAGAAGTGCTGTGAGAGCTATTAGAGGTCGAGCTAACACTTGTGTAAAGCAGCAGAAACAAAGAAAGCCTCTCAATAACATTTAACCAATATAGAGTTATAAAGCAACTTGCCCACAACTGGCAGGTCAAGTTTTTAAGATAATGAGAGCCAATGGCTGGCAGCTTAAAACAGACAAAAGAAACAAATCATCACAGTAAAGTTACAAAACACACTGTTAACATCAAAGTAATTAGCCATTAGGAGAAACTACTAATAGATGTGGTAAGGTCTTCATTACCTGTGACTTGAATCAAGGCTAAAAGCTGTCTAAAATATATGGCATAACTCAAGTAGAAGTTATAGAGCAAAAAACCCCACAGGATGCGTTAAACCAGAGATCAAATTAAGCAGTAATAAAGTTTCTCTGCCAACCTTGAAAGCAATTGAAAAAACAATCATTTTCTTAAACTTATTCTTATAAGTATCTTACTTGTTCTGAATAGTTTGTCTTTAGGAAAAGAACACTCTTTAGCCTTTAAATGGTTAATATCTTGTTTAATCAATGCTTCAACTTTGTGATACACCAAAGCTCTAGGAAAGGAATTGGATAAGAACAGCAAGATCTGTGTCACCAGATAAACAATCCCTTATGAATATCAACATTCATATTTTCCCAGAGTATATATGAAATTTAGTTGCATAACTCCACTCCTTTTTAAAAGGCAAAATCACCACCCATGATGCCCATAGATTTTTAATAACTGAATGCACTCTGTTGTCTCCTACTGCCCTTAGTCTTTTCCTTGTTTTCTTACAGTGTAAGTTTCCAGGATATAAAGCAAGCTTCCCCCAGCCGTCATCTGCGGTGAGCGTGCAGGTTTGCAGTAAAGTGTTTTCTTACACACAAACCTTACTCATGGGCCCTGCCTGCTCCAGGGGATTCAACACATAGGCACAGATAACTACAGAGATGGTGCTGATTTCCACATATTTTACAAGTCCAAACCCAAAGCCCTCCTCCAGACAAATGTGACAAAATACCTGACAGGGCAAGAAACTCTACTTTTACAGAGCTACTGAGCTGCCAGACTGTTGCATCCAAAGGCTCCATATAGAGAAGCCGTGGGAAACTGCCGTATCCCCATGGTAACGATCAGAACAGCATAATTGTCACACTCATGCTGTGTTTGTGTGTGTGAGTGCGTATAGGCTGTATTTTGAACACAAGGATGGGCATATGCTTCCAACCTTTAGTCTGGGGTCCAAAG
This sequence comes from Haliaeetus albicilla, assembly GCF_947461875.1. Lineage (NCBI taxonomy): Eukaryota > Metazoa > Chordata > Aves > Accipitriformes > Accipitridae > Haliaeetus > Haliaeetus albicilla. The sequence goes on from NC_091486.1 coordinate 16,235,039, forward strand.
CCAGTTAAAGACAAGAGAAAACAGCTAGACTGCAGTCCACTAACAGCAGCAGCTCTCCTAGTGTCATGTCTACCCTCAATACAAGGCAACACCCAGACCAGGTATCTTGTGTAGGATAGGATCAGGCTGTAATGGAAAAGGGATGCTAAACCAACCACCGACTGTTTCATTTGTTCTGAGAGCGATGCTTCTAGCCCTTAATCTTACTGAAAAAAAGGAAAAAAAAAAAAAAGAAAGAAAAAACATATGTCTAACAAAATAAAGGCAACCTGCCCTCCAAACGCACACTTATATACAGTTTCAGACACATCTGGGCAGAAGATTCACACACAAACTTAAAGAAAATACACTTTGTCTTTTCCTGTGCTGTTCTACAACAAGTAGTGTTAATTTGACATTGGGCTTTGCTCCCCGTTGATTAAGTGCCAAATATAAATGAAATTCTGTGTTCGCATTGCAAACAACACAGAGGTCATTTTAACACAAAGTTGAAAAATATGAAAGGCCCAAGACAGAAAAGAGAATCAAGGAGAAGGAAAAAAGAAAACAAAAAACAACAACAAAACCACCACAAAGGAGACAAAGACATGATGACAGTTCAAAGAAAATGTAACACAAAGATGATTCAATCTGTTTGAAGCTCATGTACTGGTATTGAAGTTGCCTACTTTATGAGGTCTGTCTTAAAGACAGATACAAAGGGAAAGTTAGTCAAAAGATCAATTCTATTCTCCAAGTTCCCAGCAGGCCTACAGCATCCATCAATAAAATAACTGATGCAGTGTTTTTTGTTCTATGCAGTGTGGTCTTAAAAGTAGTAGAATACAATATTATAAGAAATCACATGAAAAGTCATGCAAAGCCCCTGTAAAATTGAAATTCTCTGGAGAACTTCATGAATGAAGCTAGATAACTCAGGCAGTCCTCCTCTGCCCCACAGGAGAAGTCCAAAAGAGCATCCCATACAGGTATTTCACGTGTGAAATGAGTGTGAATGAAAAGCAGAAGTCCCACTTGCAAAGTGACCAGAGGCACAAACATCTATGTTTTCTTCAAAATCACCGCTTACATCTTTCCAAAAGACAAAACTAGCTAAAACAACATGGGATTTACTTAACAAAATGGAAACAAATGGGATCTGAAGTGAACATAATCTATCAATTGGTCAACATATCTGTACATAAAGCAATTATGGAAGAATCAGGCAGCAGCATCTTCCTCTAAGAAAATATTTTAATGAATAAGAAATGGAAGCCTGCAGAGTAATTTTCTCTACTTGGTCTTGGAGAAAGAGCAGCTCACTGCAGACAGAATGCAAAATATTGCAAATAGATACCTATCTGTAATGCGCCGAGGCAAACAGAGGTAGAGATCATCAGTGATACCTTAAGAGGCTACACAAAGCTTGCCTTTCATTGGGTTCTTCAAGTACCACGTTCAACTCCTTCTTGAGGGAAGATGATTTTTTTTTTTTTAATTGTAAACTCATTATCTCAACTTGGCACCTACTTGTTAACCTCCTGCAGAAGCAGTGGTCTAAATTTAGGACCCAAGTTTTCAGAATCAACATTGACTACAGCCCCCTCTTGGCATCAGCTATGGCAATTTAATTTATTTCAATGATCCTGGTTTTTATTTAACAGCTATGCACATCCTTCTGAACCCTTAAAAAAAAAAAGTGTTTATTAGATTTTCTGTCAAGCTCTTAAAACTCAGCATAACTGCTACTGAGGTAACAACACCAAAAGTTCCATAAATCAAACAAAGCAGAAAACTTATATAGGCTTTGGACACCAACCAGAATCGTCACTGCTGTGCAACAGTTAATTATTCTCATTTTATTTCCAGTAAAGAAATGGAGTTTGATTTTCTACGACATACAACCTATCTCCCTAAAATGCACATTGCAATGTAGTTGTGACTTTTAATTGCTTTTGTTATTGGGGGTTTTTTATTACTCACTGTAGTCAGTCCCTTCAAGGCAGCTGCATCTTCCAGCAACTTCAGTGAGATTTGCAGGTGTTCAGCAACTGCCTGGATGTAGTTCCTTGATGTTTTGACAGCTATGCTATGTACATGATTCTCACGTAATAGAATAGAATAACACATTGGAAAGCAACAACATATATGGGATGAAAACCACTGTTGTTCAAGTCTGTTTCTTCCACATGAAGATATGTCAGAAACCGGAGGTTATTTTCACATTTGCTTTTGTGTAAGTACTTTTGTGTCATACTGGCCCTCATTGGTTTGGCCATACATAATTCTAGGTAAATAGGTTCCACTTGCGGCTCTTCTACTTCATCTCCAAAGTGATTTACATTTTTTAGCCAAGCACATGTTTATATGCAGTGATACAGCCTTGGACACCACCAGCAATCAACAGGCCTCAGATGGATCTCACAAAGAGGTTCCTCAAGATCAGCAAAACACTTTGGCAAAGAAATTGAGTCTAACAAAGCAATGCGGGGTGAGCCAAAAGTATCTGTAAACGAGAGTACACCAATGATGATTCAAGAGACTACAGGTGTCATTCTGAAGCAGTTCCACCATTTACTATGGTTTGCTCATATGTTCTTGCTGCTTAGAAACATCAAAGAAGCCTAATGGTACTTGTGGGTCCTGAGGCACTCTCAGCCTGCAAAGACACTGCCATCACTCTGACAAGAAATCAGCACAAGAGGTGTGGAATCAAGCTCCTTGCAGATTTCATGCCAATGTTAGCCCAGCCAAAGAATGGTGTCCCTCATGTGCCCTTCTTCAGCGGTAGCACTAAGGGTGAGCTTTGAGCAATGGAGCTGACACTGATCATAGAACCATTCTCCAGACCTGAGTTACGAGAGGCTGTCAGCACCTTTCATCAACATGCATCATATTGCTTAGCTAATGGAGCTTGGAAAGGATCTCCTATTTTTCAATATTTTTCCCATTATTGTAAATAGATGAGATTCTGCTCCAGGCCACATATGAAAGATGAAAAATTAGGAGGAAGAGACATGAATAAGTGCAGAGAATGTGAAGAAGGAATGTGATTGCTCTTATTTCTTTGCCTCAGCAAGGCATATTCTTCCCCTTGACAAAACTAAAAGTTGCCCTGAGAAGAAGCTGGCCGATGTTAACTGGTGAGCAAGAAGGAAAAAGCATTCAAAAGAAGCAATACTTGCAGTGAAAAACTCCAATTATTTTACTACTTTCAACATTGTATTAGTATTTTTTCCTAAGCCCAAATGCCTGAAGTGTTATAAGAAATTTATCTGTCTCTTAAAGAAAAAAAAAATTAAAAAATCCCAAGAGTGGAAAACTAAACAATATTTTCAAAACACCTGTGATTCTAAATCTTTTTAAAATCAAAAAATCTTACATAGTGTCACAGATATGAAATCCAAGGGTAAAAAAAAACATTAAGATCTACAGAGTTTACTTACACTTTATTAAAGCAGCTCATATAGCTAAAAACAAAAGATTTTTTTCTCAAAAAAAAAAAAAGCACCTAAATAAGCTGTCTGTGTGAATCCTGAAAAACAAACCAAAATCCACGTTCTCAAAGGCCTTGTTTTTTAATACTACTTTTAATCCAAATTTTAGCAATCCATTCTGTCCATTTAAACCAGAGTTACTGAATATTGAAACCTGTGTAAACACCATACAAAGTCATGGCAGTGGTTGAGAACAGAGAATCTTAACACAGAGGCAGTCTGCCACCATTTGCAGGCTTAGATAATTTGTAGTGGGCTTCTTCTCAAATTAGTTCCACCTTTTCTTCTGATAGAAACTGATTTCAGCTTTCAGTGTTCCTTCAGCTGGCATGTTATGTATATATTATATTTGCATATGTTTCTGTTGTTCATTTTGTAAGGAAAAGCAAAACAAACCTAAGAACAGATGAACACCGCGATTTGCAAACCTGACATGAAGTGCTGTGAAAAATTTGAAGTATCCTTGCTCTGGGGAATTAACTTGAAAATTTAAGGAAAGAAACAGATTGGTAACCCTACCTCCATAATATTTCCACAAATATAATCTGGTTTCCCTCCCCCCTATTTTTTTGTTTTGTGTTTGGCTTTTTTTTTTTTAAACTGAATTAGTTAGATAGATGTTTGAACAAAAAACGAGCACAAGAGAAATTATAACCTTGTAACTATCATAGTCCTGGCTGCTGGACTGAATCCTCAGGGCACCATTTAAAATTCAGATGCACAAAAATACATTTAAATAATGTTAGGTTTGGGCTGCGCCACAAACCAACAGATGCTGGGCAATTCAAAGTTAAGGATGACACTTCATCACCACTGTTCTTAACAAGGAGAAGGAAAAGCATGTAAATTAAGGACATAATTTCAGCCTTTCAAACGAATTCTTCAGGGTTTATTGGTTTGTTACAACGGTAATGGTATTTTAAGCACAGTTTTCTGTATGTTAAATGCCAAAAACCTTCTCTGTATTCAGGCAATGCTAACTTTACAAAACTAAAAGAAAAGCAAGTGATAAAATTGAAGAGTCAGATTCCCAGTGAACTACTAAATAAATCACTGTAAAAATCCTACCATATTTTTGGGAAGGGAGTGGGAAGAAGAGTGTGATGGTGTGAACATCTGACACCATACCAAATGCAAACATGAAACATAATGCTTGACAAAAACTGAAGGAGAATGGCACTTAAATGTTACCCACACAGGGAACATAAAACATTGTGGAATTGATTCATCTGGCATAGATAGCTCTGTCTAAATTCTCATTTTATTATTCTTTATTTGTGATGTAAATACACTAACAGCAGTAAGAGTCAGAAAGTATCAAACTTCTGTGAACAGAGCTAGTTCTGAGACAACAATGAGTCTTAGTTGTATTTATTTTAAAACATAGAATCAAAGGAACAGTTATTTTTCTTATGTGCAGAGACTAATTATATGCCTGAAAATAATTAGATTTAATATATATGATATAGTAAATAAGAAGCTAAGTGGTACAAAGTACTGAACATCTCCAGTAGAGGGTAATAACTGTAGACACTTTTGATGTGCTCACTTCTTTGCTTTTTGCAGTTCATTCCAGTTATGAAATTTATTAACCTCTGAGAAGCCCACGTGGCCCTCCCAAATATTTTTATAGGAAAGAAAAGTGAGATCGCTTCCCAGTCATACTGGATCCCGTTTAGAAAAGAAGAATGACAGAAAGAAAAAGTACCCAAAAAGAAACAAAATTTATAACTAAGAACTCAGATTTTCAGGCTGCTTTTTAGTTGAGTCCCACCCATGACACAGGATTATATATATACAAACTTAAAAAAAAAAAAGTACAAAGAGAGAAAAAGGGACTTGAGCAATAAGCAGCATGAACTTTTGTGAATCTGAATTAAAGAGTCAAAAAGAAGTGGAAAAAGAAAGAAAAAGATCTAGTTCAGAAAAGGCTGAAGGAGCAGTACCACAAGTGTAGGACTGCATAGTATAGAAAACAACTTCAAAGCGTTTCAAGCTTAAAAATACAGAGGAAGTCTTTGAAACCATTTACCTCCATATAAAATACTGCCTAAGAGACCCAGGTATGTCTGAAACATACCTATCAAGGCAAATAATTAAACTGTGTTTTTGCAGGATTGTTTTACAAGTCCAACATACATTTTCCTGAATCCATGCCTTTTATTTCAGTGCCTTGTTTAAAGAAACCATACTACACAATATATTTAAGTACTAGCTACCTTTAAAGTTAAAAAAAAAGTTTTTTCACTCTTGATGAAAGGTTTAGGCTTCTTATGTAGACTAGTATACGTCAAACAGTTACTTATTTCATCCAACAACAAACTCAGTCAGATATGCGTATATTCTTGGACAATATGCTAAGGAACACCCAGGCACCATGTAGAAAAAAAACCCCAAACGTAAAATAAAACAGAATACTCACTAGGTAGAAGCAGGCAGACAGCAACAGGTCACCATGACACAGCTACTACCAAGAAAAAAAACCCCACAGCTGTAAGTCTTTACCAATTTAAAGTGCCAGCCTCACCCCCAGCAACAGCAGGGGGAGAAAAAAGTTTCTGTAAGAAGACAAATGTATGTAGATGATGTTTCCAGAAAATGTAGTGTTCCTACCTTGCTATATTGGTTCAGAAATAATGTGTAACATCAAACATTTAAACTTGTTAGCAGTGGCAAATTTATTCAAGTTCTTATGAAGAAAAATTTTCTTTCGAAAGAAGTGTACTTTTTTTTTTTAGTTTCATTGAGTTCTCCTAATAAAGTAATCTGAATCAGCAAGTGATAAGGATGACTGAAGACATCCTAGACTTCCTTGATTCTAGAGGATGTGAACATTACACTGTCTAAAGTTAGCATATGAAACAGTTATTTGATAAGTCACAGAGAAAATTATTCATCAAACAATCCAGCCTCAATCCTTCCAAAACCCCTCTAAAAGAAATATGCTTACAACCTACCAATACCGTGTTATTTTTATCTCATAAGGTTTAACATATCATTTGCTTTTCCTCTTTTCCTTTCCTTTTTTAAATGTGTGCTTCTCCATATTTTTCCCTCTACCACATTGAGCCTCCAAATTCTGCTTTATGAATGAACCTCATAGCTGTTTTTTTCTTCTCTTTTCTTGTATTTCATTTTCTTTAGATTTACAACCTTTGAAATCAATAGAGTTATACTCTCAGACAAAGCTAATGTAAAAATACATATTCAAAAAAATCAGGATGCATCTTAGCCCACCTTGGCAACAAAGAAAAAATTACTTTGCCTTACCTTTTACAAAGTTAAGGCAGCTGAATAAATACAGAAGTAGAGGAAACAAAAAGAAAACAGCTGAATCCCATAGGTATCACTCTTCCTGTTGTGCTGAATAAAAAAATTGTGCGACAGGTACAAAATACTAAATAAGTTAACATTTTCAATTATAGTAAAATATTAGTAGAAAAAAATCATAGGGAAACCCCATATTTCCTAATGGAACTTGTCGGTGCGTATTTCCTAAGCTCTTCTTTCCAAATTGATTGCAGAATGATAAACAGCATTGACACCATTATTTGCAACTGTTTCTCACACCCAAGAGAACCCAAATATTTCCCTTCTCCCTATGGGACATTGGTCCCTGTAGCAGAATTTCAAAACTTGCTGTTAAATTAGAGGGGGGCCCAGGCAGTCCTCAGAGTGAGCCCACATGAGGCAGAACACATTAACTCCAGCTGCTTCGTCTTGAGTAATTTCACAGGATTGTTTTTTTCAGGCAAAGCACCAAATCCTGGAGAGCTGTGGGAACCAGGGGGACCTGCCCGTTGGGCGAGGGGAGGATTTCCACTCTGCAGCCTCCTCTCACAGAGGCAACAAGCAGCCCAGGAGATGCTTCCAGCCTGGCAGCAGCTTCCCCAGGCTCCCTGATATCCTGAAGTTGATGCAGAGGGTGTTTTCTCACCCTGAAGCAATTTACTGACACATTCGTGGGGACTGCTGTGGGTTTTGTTTTGTTTATCTTCTCGCTAATGAAGAGTTTGTTTGTGTGTGTGCAAGCGCTCCACGGAAGAAACCTCCAATTTATCTTGCTTGTGTTGACATTGCTTCATCTGCAGCCTAAACACAAGCAGAGACTGCACAGAAATCTTACGGGTGGTTAAGTGTTTATTACTGTGTCTAGCACAGCAATAAGAGCCAGTGAAAAAACTATGGTTTAGGTGACATGTATGTCTCCAAATCACCAGCTGATTAGGATGGTTGCATGACACTTAGAGCGGTGTTCTTAGTCCTATAACTTGGTGACGAGTATAAAGAAAAAGGGAAAATATTCCAATAACTTGGCCAACATAGAGCAGATTTTCATGAAAACTCAGTTATTTTTTAAAGAGGCAGATTATTCAATACATCTACCTGCAGCAGGCTCTAGCTTGTTGGAAAATTTGCCCCCACATAGGAGAAGGAGGCAATATATCGATGAACAGAGCTGCTGCTGCCATCCAGGAGAAATAAAGTGAAAAGGAACAGGAAAAAGAAATCAATTTCCCTTATCGCTCTCCAGCTGCACATTGTGTTTCTGTCTGCCATGCTTATATAGGCAAATCATTGTATTATCTTTCCTCTTGTGAATAGTCCCACTGAACCATTTATGAAATGGAGGATGTATATGGCTCTTCAAAGGCTATGACCCCGCAGATAAATCTGTATACTTCCCTGATGAGGTCCCTGCTGTGTTCCTCTTGTATAGGTGTGCTCCAGAACACACAGGTTCAGAGTCAGCCCTAGAATATCTGGAAGCTTTCCTACTTCCATTTAAATTCAACTGGGGACAAAGCAGACTTTTAAAATTGTTTTCATGACCCTGACACCTAAGGCACAATCCTTTCCATGGTACTTGTAGAAGGTCCGCAAACTTTACAATACTGAACAGGCCACTGCGAAAAGGATGTCCAGGTGTTACTCTGACCACTAGCTGCTATAACACCTGCCAGCTTTATATAGAATGTGTTTACTTGTGAGGGCTGCCAGCAGAAAGAAAAAAAAAACAACCCACAGTGAAGGAGTTTTACATCAAGAGGTCGAGCCCAGAGGTTCTGGTACCCTGAATTCTTGGGGTGTGTGGGGAATGAGTTTTGAAGCAAAAAGTGGCCTGGAGGCAGTCGTTCCTCAAAGGGAAAAATGAAGTAGCTTTTTGCTCTCTGCCAGAGCTCAAAGTGATGCTCTGGCAGAAAGATGGACCACTGCTTTTGGAAATGTCCTCCAAATCACCCTAAGCATACTGACCAAAAGCTAGCAGCTTCTTTCCAATGCTGGTTTTTATGAAATTGCATCCTCTGGGTCACGCCCCGATTTGCAACTCCTTCATCTCTTTATCGCTCATGTTCATTTTGGATTTGGAGAACATCAAGCCCAGGGGAAGCTGATTAGAAAAGACCCAGGTTTGAATCCTGCCTCCCACGACCATTGACATCAATGGCAAGAACTGCTCCCTATTTGTGAAGGAGCACGAAGTTGAACCGTGCAACACCTCTTGATTCATGTGCCAGATCTGGCAGGCTTTCCAGGACTGTGCTGTCCTTTCCACCCAACCCTGAGAGCTCAGCCGCATCCTATAAGTGTCATTTGCTGGTCCTCATCCAAGACGTCTGCTCTTTGTTGGCCACCCCTTATTCTTCAGCTCAGAAGCAGAGCGGCATGGATGCAATGGGACACTGTCCCATGCCGCAGCAACAGCTACTGCCTTCCCTGGGCTGCTGTCTCTTAGTGCCCTCCCTGCCTCTGTCCTTGGAGTAGACAGGAATCACCGCGGCACGGACCGCTCCAAGAGGCGGTGCACCCTCCTACCACCCTGCTAGTTCTCCCAAGTATTGGCCTTTTACATCTCTTTGCCCACTAAGCCACAAACACAAAAAATCTTTTTAGGGAGCCATTTTATAATAAAAACCATCCTATTTTACAGCTCATAGTGAGGGTCCTGTAAAGAAAAGCAGACTTTATACATGGTAAAGAGGCCCAAGCAACATCAGAGAAGCTTTGACAGCTTACTGCAGCTCAGGATCTTTCCCCATCTCCTCCCCCAGTCCCTAAATCTGTAGTCATTCAATTAAGTGCCTTGGGATTTGGGGTGGGAAGGTGCTAAGAGGATGTCAGTCATCATTAGTATAATTATCAGACTTAGACATTATGCATTATTTATTCCAAATATTTATTCATTATTGTGTCCCAGATTAATGTAAGCTACTTGAGGCAAATCTATTTCTTATGGAAGTATTAGTGAGAGAAATTCTGAAGTAGAAAAAACAAACAAACAGACAAACAAATAAACTTTGCCAAGCTCCTTCAAGGAATGAGAGAGAGAGAGGGAAAAGAGAAGAAAGTTTTAATAAGATGATTGATCCTAAAGCTGTCAGGTTGGATTATTGCCAGTAAGCAAGCCTCTTCTGGGAGAACAGATGTTGATCTAATATATTTGGTCCATGATCTAATTTAATATGTTAGATCTCCTCTTGGTAGACAGTAAGTTTTCTTCCAGTTCTTTGGGGGAAAAATGAGAAAAAAATTCATAGTTGCAAAAGCTATGTGCTCAAGACTTTCTAAGCAAGTAAACTTACATATTATGTAATGTAAACTGGTACAGCTTTGTTGGAACCAATAGCATTGTTTTGATTTCTGTCTGTCAAAATCCAGTTTAGTATCAGTAGCCCAGAAAGTGGTATCGTGGTTTCAAAAAATTCCATATTACTTTTGTTGCCAGTTGTTCTTAATATGATTTATTATTTTTATTATTGCATTACAATGACAGCAAAGGACTAGGACACAGTCATCCTATGTGCTGCGCAGACATGTAGTGTAGCAGAAGATAGATGAGATACACTTTGACCAAGAGGCAAATACTAGAATTATCTGGAACAGACCACTGGTGCAAGCTGAAACGGAGCCAAAAGAAGCCAAGTGATTTGCTCAGCCTCATAGGCTCATCAATAGTGGAGCCAGCTGAGCTCTCTGAGGTTTTGTGAGCTGATATGTGGTAGCTTTATTATAAAAAAAGGATCTTGAAAATTACTTTTCCTCTGTGTGTGCACATTTTTAGAGAAAATTGCTTTGCAAAATAATAAATAAATAAAATATATGGGGGTGTGAAGATGTTGCAATGCTGAGTTCCTGAACCCACTACTCAATTCTGTCATGCTTTTCCTCTGTATTTTCCTATTATTGCATTTGTTTCTTCTTATATTTACATTGGAGGTCCTCAGGAAAAGAGGCAACCTTTCTGTTCTGTGATTGACTTCACCTGGACCCAGGAAATAATGTCGTACAAAACCCAAAGAAGCCTTAGTTTATTTTGGCGTATTTCCTTTTTTAACTGTTTTGACTCTTTATACTTTTAAAAACCTGGCAGGGATCAGAAACAGTGGAATAAGAAAAATTGAGTTATATATCCAAAATGATTCCTCAGTATAAAGACCAGCTTTCATCTGCTTTGCTCTCTTCAGCTACCTTTCTGCAGTCTCAACATTGAACTAAAAAGAGAACATGTGTCCATATTTAGCAGTCCTTCCACACTACTAGGTAGGAAAAATGGGATCTTGATCCTGCAGAACCATTTACTTGACAGCTAACCATAATGTGCCACCTCTATTAGAAATCAAAACTCATATGGGCCCAGTCCTGCAGCCAGCCACTGCCAGGAGATGCAGACACTCATGTAAAGCAAAATCAGTGTGCTCCTGCCCTTCCAGTGAAAACTCCCCTCATCCACAGGAATGTAGCAGCAGCTGGGCAATGTCAACCTAACAATCTATCTACCACAGTATCCTCCCCCAACAGCAAACCTCAAGGGGCAAATATAGAATTAGCACAAACCTATTGTGACATTCATTTCCTTGGAATACTCTCCCAATTTCCAGTGAACTGGAGGCCAGGTATTTTTTAAAACAAGAGTGAACTCAACAGCTGAATATCACCAGGAATCTGCTTGGATCTCGATTTATGACAAGGAAGAAGGAAAAAAGAGTTATGTTGTCATGGCATAAATACACAAAAGTTTCCTTCTGACAGTCCATAAAGGAGAAGGTGAGTAGCAGGTTAATTGATTTCTGATGGGAGATTTTATTTTTTAAGTTCTCTCTCTCTGTTTCTCTCCCTCCTTAATGTTGTCCACACTTGGCTGTTAGCTTAATGCAAACAGGATTTAAGTAATATGTATTTATATTCTTGCTGGCATAGTTCACGTCATGGTTAAAGACAAGTAATTGGTAATCCACCAGCCAGCTAGAGGCAGAAGGGGCAGCGAGAGAAGAAAGTTTCTGTTTTATAACAAATGAAGCTTAGAAACTTTTTCAAAGAATTCGAAATGAGAACCAGACTGGTGCTTGCATGTAAATGACCAGTGTGTTTATCACAGCAGGAGACTGGTGGATTTGACCACACCAACCCACCAGAAATGAGTCCCATGGACACTGCTTGAAGCCTTCTCCTGTCCTAAGGCAGTGCAAAGCAGAAAAGTTCTGCCTGACCTCTTTTAATCCAGATCATTTAAAAGAAAGAGTGACGAGGAAAAAGGTTCTGACTGAAGGAAGTAAAGAAGAGCTGATCACAGCTTCTTACTGAATCTTATAGTTCTGAAAACTGAGACACAGCGAGGATAAATAACAGCCTGATACCATTCCAGCCAAGGATAGAAAACAGGTCTTCCAACACAGTTCTGTTTTCTGCCCTTACCCCCTCCCAGTCTGTCTGGAACCACTGCTTGCAGAGGTTGAGCCTCTCCAAATGTAAAAAATGCCACCTGCTTGAACCTAAAGTTTAGCCCTGGGAAGCAGGAATAAATAGCAGGTTCAAGTTCTCCTTTGTTTACCTGAAAGAGGGAGGGGGGGAAATCCGCACTTTCTGTTAGTACTTTTTTGATATTTGTAAATTTTGATATTGTAAATTTTTTGATATTGTAAATTTTGATAACAAATAATAATATTGACAAGGAAGAGAATGACCTAAATGAAGCCCTAAAACAGTTGCAATGTTGACATGATCTCTCTGCATCATACACGCTCAGTGCAAATGACTATACATATGGAACTGGGAAGGAAGAGAGAAACCAGGAGCTTAGCAACTGCAAAGAAGTTTACTTCATGATGAGCAATGATTTTAGCTAATACACACATTATCTTCTGAATAAAGATTTTTTTTTTTTGAAAAATGCAGTATTTCTATGGAAAACATGAGGAAGAAAAAAGCAGATTAAACTTTTTTTACTTTTCAGAATTATTTGGATTTCAATTCAAAACAATGTTTCAGGTTTTCACTTGATGTTATGGCCAGTAAACTGTTCTCTGAAGCAAGAGCTTCACCAGGCTCAGGGTTCAACCCATCCTAACTTGATTCAAGTCTACAGGATGAATAAAACCCATATTATTTAAACTACCTATAAACAGTGATAGATTCTGGCCACAATAACATTCCTGGAACACAGGACAGCATCATCACATAGATTAATATTGGTCAACTGAGGCTTCATTATATTAAATTGCTTTCCTAGTCCTGCAAAATTCTGTGATTAATCGCGGAATCATAGAATCATTTAGGTTAGAAAAGACCCTTAAGATCATCAAGTCCAACCGTAAACCTTACACTGCCAAATCCACCACTAAACCATGTCCCTAAGCGCCACGTCTACACGTCTTTTAAATGTCCCCAGGGATGGTGACTCAACCACTTCACTGAGCAACCTGTTCCAGTGCCTGGGAAATGAAACCTCATCTCCTGAAACTCAATTCAGAAACACATACTTAACTTCATCTCCTATCATATATGTATGCTGGAAGCAGCTGATGGAGCATGACACCTCATTCTATCACCTTTGGATGGTGGGCACTCAGAGCCATGAGGCTAGATGTGAGTCTCTGAGGTTTTCATGTCATAGATCCTTGGCTTGGTTCAGATCAGAAAATGTATTTAACAGTTGTTATAACCATGCTGTGGAAAGCTCTACTATTTAAAATCTTCTGTAAGAGCCTGCAAAACACAGAGATGAAACAGGGCAAGTGAGACTAAAGAGAGACAAAGGAAAGAAGGAGCAACTTGCCCGGAGTTGTACATCAGTTTCCAAAGTAGTGATGAAGCAGGTTAAGGATCTATTCTCCAAATTCTTTAATGTTGAATATTCTCATCAGTTTTCATTCTGCCTCCTTTAAGGAAAAATTTCTGGCTGATCTGAAAATGCTCAATACAAGTCCCATCTTTTAACTTCTATCCTTTTACTCATGCTTGAACAGCTCAACTCTCTCACCTCTTCTTTTTCTTTTCCCTACATTACACTTCAGTTTCAGTTATGAAGTCCTCAGCATGATTTTCCTATTCAAATATCTTGTCACAGGTTAAGTCCACATTGGAAAGTGAAGAATGGAAATAGTGGGGGGAAAAAAGAAAAAAAAAACCAAACCCACAAACCCTAAGCCACTTGAATGGCTGAGCAATGTTTCTTTGAGATGGAAGTGCTATTGTATGGCAGAAAGCACAACCTTGCAGAACAAAAGCAACAATTTTTTGGCACTAACAAGGGGCGGGAAAGTCTACAGACAAAGCTGAGGAATAAAGACACTGATTGTTGGTGGAAAGCTGGTGTAGAGTTGTGCTGAAGAGCTACATGAAGTAACTAGCAGGAACTAACTTACTGTGCCTACCAAGTTCTTAAACAATGCTACGCAGTGCTGAGCACCCATTCACTGCCTCTCTATTTACATATCTATAGGCAAAGCAGGGTATTGTCATTTTAGCATAACATGTCAGAGGAAATTTGCAATTGTTGAGGTTCTGGTTCTTAAAACAATATCATCTGAAGCTAGAGATCAGACCATGCTCCAGATGAAAAAACATGATGACATATGAATATTCTCTGCAATTTAAAGTCATCAGTAGTAAGACCCAATAGAATGTTACAGAAAGTGGTGTAAATACCAGACCAATTTCAGTAGTTCTTCAATGGCATAAAAGACACCTTTCTAATTAAAATAGAAGTGACAATGTAATATGTCTTGATTCTTATGTTATGAAAATGAAACTTGCTCCAAGACTTTCAGACACACATTGGATCTTTCTATATCCAACTTTCTCAGCTATTGAAGCTGCTAAGTCAGCAAAAACATTGTAATATTTCATTCAGTACGTTATAATTCTGCTGGAAAACCTATTCAATTCTCCTTTAAGATTTTGAGATTCTCCTACATGAATCTGTCAGCAGTGAAAAGCATTGCTATTCAAAAGGAAAACACAGCATGTCTCCCTGATAAATATCAGAAAAGGCCCTTGGTGACAGTGATGCACTTAATTTATGTATTTATTTATTTATTTATTTATTACATGAATGCATTCAAAAGTCTTCATATCATAAAACAATGCATGGCAACAACCTATGGGTATTCCCCTAGCTGGGCCATTCCTCCCACCACTTGGGTAAGATGCCCTGTAAATTGTCATTTTCAAATGTCCACATCAGTTCATCCCTCAAAAATTCAAGCCCTTGCAGTATGTAAGGTCTGCCCACATGACTCCACGCTCCTCATCTTACTGAACTTTAGATTTCAGCTGTCAGCTGAATGGCAAGCTTCTCATTGAAATGTCATTTCACTCATTGTTGAGTTTCCTCTTCTCCCTCACCCTCTCCCTTTCACTAACAGAGCTGTTTTGAATCTGGATAATTCTGATCTATATGACAAAAGGGTAACAAGACTTAACTAGAGTGTACATTTCATCAGCTGCAGCAGGGACTTTCAGGTAGACAAATGCTGGATGTTATCTGATACCCAGATTGTTTCTCTGAATGCAATGGGGGAACCTGCTTCTACTCTCACACATTTTCAAAGGCAGATGTAGCTCCACTGACTGCAGGGGAATTATTACAAGCTAGGACTCATCCACAAGCTTGGACTCATCCAGACCTTCTACTTTCGGCAAACTGCTGCCGCAAAGCTCAAATACATGCCATGTGGATCAAAATAAGCATGTGGGAAGAAAGTCCCTGGCCAACAATTAGATGGCTGGCAAACCCTGGAATAATCCCACATACAAACTGCTAGATTTTAGATAAACTCTTAGATATCTCTCTTTTTACTGACTACAGAGGGAATTCATGGTACACAGGTTCTTAACACTGTCTTAAATGCCCAAGTTTAGGGTGGATTAGTTTGGGCTTAAGGAGCCTAACTTTGTGAAGCAGATGCTTTAATGGATCACTGAGGTTTGTGAACTACACTTCTTGATCAAACACAAGTAGATTTAGGAGTTTTTCCTCTGTTAGTGGTGCTGTGATTGAAATATCCATACATTGGAGTCTAGTGCCATTTCGAATGCCCTTGGAGGTCTGGCACTTCCAAGCAGCACTGCCAAACAGAAGCACTCTTTTAAAACAGCAGTTGGAGACTGGGTGGGATCCCCTAGATGCTTATGTTTGGGCACCTTAATCCTGCTCAAACTGTGCAGAGAACGAATCTGTCACAATACTGTTTATCTGATCATGTTGCAGCATCTCTGAGGTGAGTGTGCCTTTGCAAGAGTCTTTCTCGCACAGGCTAAATGCGAGCTCAGCACATGCTGGTCCTGGTCAGACACTGGAAGCCTGGTCTGAGAGTCAGTACAGCATTGTTATTTCTCAGGGCTTCCAGACCTCTGTAAACAAACCTGGAGCCCTACCTAAAACCTTGTCCTGCCCAAAGAGTCTTGCCTTGTGAGCATGGCATGAGCTAACAGGAATTGTGAAGCTGTGCCTTGGCTTCTGGGACGGAGAAGCTGCAAGCTGGTCAGTGCCACTGGTTCAGCACAGCTCTGCTCTGACTTATCACTCAGGCGGCACAAAACTGAACTGCCTCAACCTAGAACTGTGCCTGAGATAATAATCAGCATATCCAATTAAACTGCATTGGGATCTGGACTCTCTCACATACAACTAGCTCAGGTACTTCTGTATTGCTGAGGCAGATACAACTGTGAGTCAGAAATTAAATCCTGTTTCCTCTGCTGCATTCTTTATGTGATGACACTATAGAGGGAGAATAAATATGTAAACTCCAGGCTTTGTGCTTCCTCAAGAACACCAAGGTTCCTTTGATAAGAATAGTAATTAACCAGAGGAATGATTACCAAGAGCTGTAGTGTTACTAGGCATGTTAAAGTTAAGACAGGTTTACATGATTTTTACTTAAAGACATAGCTAAGCTTAAACAGAAATTCAATCATGGAAATCCTAGAGGAGCAGGAAACACTAACTGATCAGCACAGTCTGCAGATTCACAAGCCTGTGAAATTCCATGGCTTTGGACCATTCTCAAATGACTTGTCTAAGGCCATACAGGGGATGTATGACAGGCAGGCAGCATCCCCCAGACTCAGCACAGTGCTGGTGCTTCCCAGCCCCTGATCCCAGGTTGCTCCAAGAGCAGCTTCTGTTTGTCTTGATGGAAAGAGTTATTATGGCAGATGCCAAAAGATGATATTCATGAATGCATCTTCAATAGGAGGATCAATAAGACTCATTCACATTGTAAATGTGTCCCAGGAACTCTCTTCCAGCTATTGATATCCAATTAAAAAAAAATAATAAAATATATATTTAAAAATACTCTGTTTTCAAACTCCAACACTTAGAAATAACCATCTTCCTAAAGTAACTGAACTAGAAGAGATGAAAAAGAAAAAGAAAACCCATAACTCTGACATTAAAATACTTTTCCTTGACAAGTGCTTTCTTATTTGCCTCAAAGAAGAAAAATCTAGGAATATATTTTTTCCCTGATGTGTTAGCAAGACTACTGAATGTTACGTAAAGCAATGCTGCAGGTTAAAGACTGAGGTTATTTGTGTCAAAAATGCTCTGACTTTGTGCTGCTGCTGCATTGAAAACCAAAACAAGTTTTAACAAGCACCTTTCCCCTGTGGAGATTTGATTTGTTTCTTGATGTTGGGGGTCAGGGAGCAAAGGCATTAGGAGGTCAAAAAACCCAAACTGAAGAAAACAAGGGGGAGGGGAAAAAAGGAAAATAACACATGCAATGTTAGAGTTTTGGTGCCCTCCAACCTCTGTTTATCATGTATTTAACAAACACAACCAATACTTAGAAGGAAACTATCATTTGTAAACAGAGATAAGGTGCCCAGAGGACTGTTTATAAGCAGAATATGCACATTCTTATGGCAGTCCCCCAAAATAATCAGTTATCTTTTCATAAAATACATAATTAAATTGGAAAATGCTCTGTTTGGGGGTTTTCTCATGCTGGTTTTCCATGGTCCTGCTGCTTGGCTTCATCCATAGGTGACGGAAACAGATTTGTTTCCATCAGTCACTGAGAAGCTGTACCGTTTCATGTCAGAGAAGTGTCACTAATTTAATCCTCTTTAAAGTTCTTTAAACCAGGCTTTAAATCTAAAAGCTAAGAAAAAAGTTATATGTTGGCCCTTTCCTGCAAGTGAAGTGCTTCATAGTCAAATCCCTCCTTTAAATGCTGTGCTACGAAAATAAATCAGTCTGACAGCAAATGGCAGCTCCTGGTTTCAAACTCTTGCTCCTTGCATGGAGCAGATAGATAGTTCCTGGTCTCCTGCCATGCTCTTCCCAATTCAGAGGGAGCTTTTAGGGAAGGGGAAGCCACGCTGTGCTCTTTCGGTGCAGTAGTGCAGCAGACACTATGACAGGAATGAGAAAATCTCACAACAGAGGTATCTGAAGCTTTATAGCTGCTGGTGTCTCTGAACACACCGTGTGGGAAAGGCCCAGCTCAAACGCTGGTCAAAATCAAATCCACAGGACGATGCCAAATTTGACAAGCTTTTCGGGTGTCGTGGGCTTATGCACAGCCACACGCTTTGAGGTGCTCTAGCGTGACCTCATGCACACTGATGCTGCGAGATGTACCTGCTGTAGCATGGACTTACCCACAGCCACACGTGCTTCAAGGTGTACCTTCTCCAGCATGGACTTATCCTTGGGCCACAATCCCTTCAGAGGTATACCTGCTGCAGCGCAGACATAACCATGGCCACAGACGCTTGGAGACGTACCTGCTCTGGCGTGGGCTTATCCACGGACACGTGTGCTTCGGGATGTGCCGCTCCCACGTGGACCCATCCATAGGTCACAGTCCCTTTGACTCGAGTTCACAGCAGAGTTCTAACCTGGCCGGTACAGCAGCACAAACAGCAGCAATGTCCTGGCCTTCTGTCAGCCCAGGTGCAAGGCCATTGCCATTATCAAAACGTTCCCAGGCACAGCAGAGTAAGATGATAAGCAGTACAGCAGTACAGCAAGCAGTGAAAGCAAAAAGCGGCCACTAACGAGCACTAGACTCTTATATATGGTAAAGCAAGCAAGCCCCCTGGCCAGCACAGGAGGCTGCTGATTAATAGCTAAACAGCAATAACAGCTATAAATTTGATCCAACCAAATCTGTCATTATCTCAAACCTTCCAAGCCCCAGGACTGTCGTGGTTTAACCCCAGCCAGCAGCTAAGCCCCACACAGCTCACTCCCCGCTGGTGGGATGGGGGGGAGAATCAGAAGAGTAAATATGAGAAAACTTGTGGGTTGAGATAAAGACAGGTTAATAAGTAAAGTAAAAGCCGTGCATGCAAGCAAAGCAAAACAAGGAATTCACTCACCACTTCCCATGGGCAGGCAGGTGTTCAGCCATCTCCAGGAAAGCAGGGCTCCCTCACACATAACTGTTACTTGGGAAGACAAATGCCGTCACTCTGAAAATCCCCCTCTTCCTCCTTCTTCCCCCAGCTGTATATGCTGAGCATGACATCCTATGGTCTGGAATATCCCTTTGGTCAGTGGGGGTCAGCTGTCCCAGCTGTGTCCCCTCCCAACTCCTTGTGCCCCCCCAGCCTGCTCGCTGGTGGGGTGGGGTGAGAAGCAGAAAGGGCCTTGACTCTGTGTAAGCACTGCTCAGCGGTAACAAAAACATCCCTGTATTATCAATACTCTTTCCAGCACAAATCCAAAACACTGCCCCATCCTAGCTACTGTGAAGAAAACTGACTCTATCCCAGGCAAAACCAGCACATCCTGTCTGCAGGCAGCAGATCTCAGTCTTTCTTCTGGTTATTTACGGGGAATAGGGACTAACATCATCTTTAATGTGGCAGAATCTTTAATACCAAGTACCTGGACTTTGCAGCATGGAGGCATCCAACCCAATATCTACACACAGTAGCATCTTCCCAGCCAGAACGGAGCAATGACCCTTCCTAATTTTTCATTTCAATTTTGTCACTTTTGAGTAGGATTACTGCTCACGAAAAGGATAAGAGCGAAGAGGGGCTATAAAGCCCTTGACAATTACATCTGGGCAGTGTAGGGGTACAAGAAGTGGAGTGTGAAGGGAAGATGTGCCATTGGGACAACTTAATTAAGGACTGAATAGTTTAAGTGTTTGCTGCTGGAAGTAGATGGCTTCAAGCTTGGAAACAGCATTGATTAACATTCTGAGCAGCTCCTGCTGCCGAGGAGAAAGACAGATAATCTCACCTTGAGCCTCTGAGTATTGTTGCTTTTCTGATTATTCTTCCACAGGGTCAGAAGAAAGTGGTAATATTACAGCGCTGTTAGAAGATTTTCAGTCCCATTAAGAGGCAAATCAGCAACTATGTATTTCTTTAGCCTTGACAATTACAACCAGACACAATATATTTATTTGCTATGTAAGCATAAGAAAACTCCAATCAAAAGAATCCATTCATTAGAGTTTGTTATATAATGCATTTATTATATATAGAATTTTATTTATTTATTTAAATTTATTCTTTATATATAAAATAATATATTATATATTATTTTGTGCTGATTTATCAATCTGTTACTTGAGGAAATAACAGGAGAGCAAGAATCATAATCCAATTTCTTATTCCTGTTCCGAAGCTGGGTGTACAAGAAATGAAGATAAGTGCTGATATTTCACAGTCATACTACCTGGCACTATGCATCACAAAATGATGGCTTTGTCCATTTCTTTCCCACCTGTACAGAAGAGAGGCTTCAGTCTACCAAACATAACGGAATAAGGAAATCAGTAATCTGAAATGCAGCTATCTAATCCGTGTTAGTCACATCAGCTTCCACTAGAGCCAACAGAGAAAGATTATCTTCTGAGATGATTAATCCCAGCCTGAGAGAGGTGTCTGAAACTGGAGGGATTTATCACCCTCCCCAGCAAGTACAGAGGGAGCTTGGACAAGGGGGTCAGATTAGACACATATCTTGTAGATAGCCAAGGTCAGAGAGATGAATGCTTGCCTATTCACTCTTTATAGACATGGATTCTCATTAGATGCACCCGTTGCACTTAGAGTAGCGGAGGTCTGTCTCTACTGCTGCACAGACAGCAAACATTAGTAATAGTAATCAGAAGCATCCCTAGTCCCTTATCTCAGACATGTATCTGGGCAACTGAGAAATACAAACGGCAGTATAACCAGCACCATTTCACCTCTCTCTGAAACACAATGACTTTTGCAGAGAAATGCTGCAGCCATTTAACCATACATGGGAACTGCTGATGAAACGGTAGCAAGTCAGAAGTCTTCACTTGCCTAAGGCTGAAATAGAAAGAGATGGGGAGTGAAACAACACAGGAAGAGGGTGGCTCAAAGTAAAAACTCATCTTGTAAGTCATCTGAGCAACCACCATTGTTTAGTCAAAATTGGTTGGGAATGAGATTTGTCACTGGGTAAAACAGCAGTGTAATTACACAAGGTTGTCATCTATAATACAGTTATTGGACCTTCCACACATAGCAAATGAAGGTTGAGATGTTTATAAATCATTTTTGTTCCAGTAATTCATGGGGCTACTCCTGAGGTATACAGTGCTTATATTTATGTATGCTTTGTGTGCTTAAGAAGCAATGAGCTACTGGTGAGGGCAGAAGAGGCAGGCCAAAATTCAAAATGCTAGGCTAAGCCCCAGAAATCCCTCAGGTCTATAGCACTATGCCTCCTTCAGGCAGGAAAAAGCTGTTCACACCACCGCACTGGAGCTGTCCTCATGCTCCTGAGCAGAGACCAAGAAGATGGCCGGGCTACAAAGCATATTGAGCATGAGCTAAGAGCAGATCATATGGATCATCACCTCTTTAGACCTTAAGGATCTCCTTCATTCCCCTTCTCCTCCCCATCCACCATCACACAGCATTCCATACAGTACCAGCTGGGGAACATGAGCAGCACCTGTTCGGTTTAGCGAAATCCAAAAGGACAACACTGCTTGTGCAAGGCTGGGATACTGGGACTCCAGTTTGGCCTGGCAGTGGGACTTCAAATTGTCCAATGCAAGAAAAAAAAACCAGCAAGTGACTGAAAGCATGAGTGTATATATGATCTGGGACCTGCTGCAAGAATGGTCACAAGGCACTTTTTGTCCAACCACTGGCCATGGCTACTTTGAGCTTTGTCATTCAAAATATATTCTACATGTTAGGGACATGTTTCAGTAGCTCCCAGACTGGCTGTGAATGTTTCCAACAAAGCAGAACGTTTCCAATAAATTATGCTGGTGGGAATCAAAAGCTGTTTGAAGCGCATCATGCCTCAGCCCCTGATGGGTCTTCCTCAGACATGGATTTTCACTGGGAGTGAAGACGGCCTGAAAGCCATGCGGAAATGGGAACCACCTCCTGCATGCACAGTGAGCTTGAAACTCCTGTCAATTCTTTCACTGCCTTAATGTTGAAGCAAGAATATCAATGTCTTTAATTGGTTCCCATGTCCTGGGGGCTCCTGGTATGCAAGAAATACCTTGAGGACGTGAGTACTGATCTATTACAAGAGGTAACCAACAAAACAAAACAAAATATTAAGAACTGAAGCGCGCTGAGTCATTTGCAGCCATCTCCACTGCTGATATCAGGTTATGGCCTTTAGTAACATTCTGCATTTCAGAAAGCTTCTAATGTGCACATCCATTGTCCTGCAACAAGTTAAGTTTCTTGCCTACTTGCTTGTTACATCTGTCAATCATGTGTGAAAACCGATGCCAGAAAGTAATCTGACGACGCTGTTATATTCAATAGTAGTGATAAGGATGAACTTTAAGACTCAAAGGACTTTGGTGGCAGCAAACGATCCACAGCTTGGATCTCAGCATTTCCTGTCAGGCTAACTTTCATTAAGTCTTTACCAGCAAAAGAAAAGGAGAGAACACAAACAAAATAGAAAGAAACTAATATTAAAATGTGAACTTCTGACAAGAGCTAAAGCAAGTCTCTACTTGCACACAGGATTTCTTCATAATCTTGCAGGGAGAGAGGAAGGTGGAGAAATTTAAGCAGAGGATGTAATTCTCCATTTTCTATGCTCTCTTGACTCCTGTTTGTATTCCTAGAAAAACAAGCTGGCTCTGTGCCTACATGAAGAGTTTTGCATTCAGAGGGCTGAGCCATGCAGGTGCCTTTTAAAATCTCCTGTCACACTGGCAAAACTGCACCTCAGTGGGAAGGGATTTTTAGAAAAACCCTTTGGCCAGGCCAGGGAAAGGAATAACTTTATGTAGGCTCTTCCCTACATTTATTTATAGCTGAGCCACTAGGAACAACTTGACTTCACAGGAAAGGGAGGCAAGTGGAAAAGAAGTGCATGTTTTAAAATGTTATTTTACCCGTCCAACTACTAACATAATACCTTTTACCAGAAGCTATACCCAAGGCGCTTGTCCTGGTTTCAGCTGGGATAGAGTTAACTGTCTCCCTAGTAGCTGGTACAGTGCTGTGTTTTGAGTTCAGTATGTGAAGAGTGTTGATAACACTGATGTTTTCAGTTGTTGCTCAGTAGTGTTTAGACTGGAGTCAAGGATTTTTCAGCTTCTCATGCCCAGCCAGGGCACCTGACCCAAACTGGCCAACAGTATATTCCAGACCATGGGACGTCCCATCTAGTTTAGGAACTGGGAAGTGGGGGGCAGGGATTGGCCGCTCGGGGACTGGCTGGCTGTCGGTCGGCGGGTGGTGAGCAATTGCCCTGCACATCATTTGTACATTTCAATCCTTTTATTACCACTGTTGTCATTTCATTAGTGTTATCATTATCATTATTAGTTTCTTCTTTTCTGTTCTATTAAACCGTTCTTATCTCAACCCAGGAGTTTTACTTCTTTTCCTGATTTTCTCCCCCATCCCACTGGATGGGGGGGAGTGAGTGAGCGGCTGCGTGGTGCTTAGTTGCTGGCTGGGGTTAAACCACGACAGCGATTTCAACAAATGGATGACAACTTCAGCTGTAAACAAACTGAACATCCTTCATTAAAATCAGTTGAGTCATTCTTGAATTAAACCTGTGAAGAGTTTTTCGCAATACAATTCTCCCCTTACTTTGTAAGGAAGGAATACTAATGTTGTAGTAGTAGCAATAATAGAAACATACAGGTGGAGAAGTGGAGAGTTGGGGAAGAGAGCCCAAGACCCCCAAAGATGCTGATCACTGGACTGAGGTGGTGCACACTCACACTTCAGCCTGCTCCGTAGAAAGCCTGGCCATGCTGGAGACCAGGGCTGCAGTTGTGATCAGACAAGCAAGATGCCGAGAGTGGTGTATGTATACCACCTGCGACAGCTGTGTTGGCCTCGTGCTTTAGAGTCTCCAAATCCAGTGTAATGCATCCTTCCAGTCATCAGATTTCCTGTGCTATTAAAAGAAGCATCTTAATTCCCCCCCCCCCCCCCCTTCCTTTCAATAAACTTGCACATACAGCCTCTGCGATGCCAGCTTAGAGGCTGGGAGCACTCTGGTTAATGCAGTTACTTCCCTGAGGACTCACGCTGGCTCACTCAGAGCTGACTGCAGCACTTCTCGGCAGGTTGACATAGGCTTTACACTCACCTGTATCTTCCCAGTGTCTTCAGAGTTCCAAGCAATTAGGACTGAGATTAAATTAAATTATTAGATTAAATTTATATAGAAATTTCTTTTCCCCCTCTACCCCAAAGAACAGACATTTTTAAAACAGTGGCCAGAAATTGTTTCAGACACAGATACACTGTAGATTTTGACAGTAGTTTCAGCACCAGCAACTGGTTTCAGCTTTTTTCCCCTAATTGGTTATCATATTGTCATCATGCATTGGTTTCCTGAGCTTTCCATCTGGAGGAGAAGAAATGTAGGAGAAAAGCTTTAATTGGAAAAAAAAATCTTAAATAATGGGTCTGTGGGCACTGACACAACACACTTAAATTTTAATTAATATCGGATATGTGTCCCCAGAAATCTCGCGTGAAACATTTTAAATACAGACATATAAATGAGTAAAATTTTTCTTAGCTAAGGGCAAAGCTCTCATTTACCTAAATCAATGCCTATTGATTTATGGATTATGTTTGTGTCTTTATGTATTACATCAGCTTGGACTGATCCCTTGGCTTTTCTTACTAGGTTCACTGGTTTGCCTTGGAAGGTAATATACTTTGTTCAAATATGTGCTGAAGGCAACAGCAAAGTTGCTCAAACATGCATTGTCATTCACTCTTCCCACTCAGTATTTAAAACAATACCTCTGTTTTAGATGCTTGTGTAATTTAAATCAGACATGGACACAAGTTCAGAAATACTGACCTGGATGGAAGGGTGGACCACATGGCAAATCCAAGCATGTTTGTAACCCAGACAAAGGTTTGGCCTTGGATTTCATGGAAAGGTTAGCAAAATATCAGCCTGTCACATCTTATTAACAGTAATAATAACAACTCACACCTCTGAACGCAAATACCATCTGCGTATCCTAAAGCTCTCAGCAAACATTAGCACACCAACCCTAGAAAGACAATGCTTTCCTTTATAAAGAGAGAGAAACCAAGGCAGGAGGAGCAGAAATAATGGAGAAGGACTCCAGACAGTGTCCAGAGGTGGGAGCAGACAGGTAAGAAAAGGGAGACCTCACAAAGGAATGTGTTGGAGTAGCCAAGGTAGCATCAAGTGTGATTGGGGAAGGCTGCCTTGTTATTTTGATGTTTGTTTTTAAATCAGATCCAGATCTGGTGTAAACCAGTGCTAAATTTAATGGCACTACAGTGATACACACAGTCCAGCCCAGTCATCCAGTAAAAATCAGCAGAGATTAGTAACAGATTGGCAGAGTGGGTTTTTTGATCTGCTTCATACTTTCCAAATGCTGCAGATGTCCTTTGCTTTAAAAAAAAGGCGCGACCAAAAGCAAATCCAGCAATAACTTTCACTAACTTGACTCTAATTGAACTGTCGTGTGTGTAACCATTCTAGAGAAATGGTGATTCCCACAATCAGCTGAAAGGAAAGAGGCTGCAGGAAAAATAAGCCAAAGACACAGATAAGAAGATTTTATTCAGCTTTATTTGACAAGTTTTATTACACTGAGAAAACATAACGTATCTAATCTCTTTGCAGCTGTTGCAGCCCTTCAGCCTTTATTACTTAAATCCTATTAGATATAAAATTGTTTCTATTTGTCAATGGCATGATATCTTCTTTTATTATTATTATTATCATCATCAGAGTCTTGCAAGTATGGCCATGAACATAATTTCTGGTCCATCTTCTTACCAATAGTTAAGGTTACCCTGTGATGTTCGCCTGTTTAAATGGCCTACTTTTTCAGAAGTCCTGCCGAGCTGTGTGTGTTGTTAGTATACACACAGTGGCACTAAATAAAGCTCAGCAAATAATGAAAACTTCTGCAAACAAACTGGTATGGTTAATTATTTCTATTATGGGTGCTGAAACTCCAGTCTTATTGGGCTCAGCTGTGTGCTTACCCATATGAAGACCTTGAAGCAAAGCCTTTCATCACTGTACACAGGTTTTTCAATTTGTCACTTGTAAAACTTGAATTCTCCATTTTTCACAGAAGGATGAAAGACTTTCTTTTTCCAACAGGAATTCCCATTATTGCAAATAAATAATGCTGCTGCACTGTTGCTTTCTCTCCTTGTCCCTAGGATAACCCCTCTTACAATTCATCAGACCCTCACTTAGCAAGATGCAAGGGATGTCCCCACCACAATGTCCCCTTGGAAGTGAAGTCTGGTGGCTCATGGACAGCCATGACAGCACACCACCTGACTGCCCTTCCCATGAGGTATGCATGCTTTGTTTCCACATGGACACCATTTCATTTTTGAGGCAAAAGATTTTACTTTCTGGGAAAGTGATTTTTTAGCCTCACTGCCAATGAAAATTGTAACATGGCATCATCAAAATTCTGTTACAGCTGGTTTAACAGATGGGGTTTGACCAGATGTTCTTGCAGCATCAGCAGGTTAGGGCAGAAAAAGAGTGGGAGAAACAATAAGGCAAAGGTGTCTTGCTCACAAACCTCCAGCAGACTAGAATATAACATTAGCATACCCCAGATGCCTGCTTTTGCCTGCACTGGGAGCATCATACTCATCCCGATAAAAAGGGCACTTTCATGCTGAAGAAAATTAGTATTTGAGATTCCCAGTGCCATAAAAGTTTAACAAATGAGTAAGACACTGATTCTGGATGCATAACAATAAGGAGGGAGAGTTGTTTTCTCTTTTGCCTATTGTTTTTTATTGTTATTGTAATCTCTCTTTCTCTCTTTTTATTAGTTTAATTTTCTTTGGTGTAATTTTGTTTTTATGGAGCAGATTCGTCCCTGCTGTACCTCTGGTAGAACTTCAGGAGAGACAAAGACATCCCTTTGTGTCTTCAAGAGATAAAGAAAACATTAATACCTTTCTCAAATCTTTCATATTTAGATACTATGGGCATTTTTTCTGTAGCTTCTCTTTATTGACTATAAAAGTCACAGCCAAGAAGTGTCTCATGAGCAGTTCATGATCTGCTTGCTTATCAAATGTGCGGATTTTCTGACTGCATATTTTAGCATGCTGAAATGTGAAAGGCATTAATTTTGGACAGCAATATGTATGGAAATGAAGTGAAAAGTTCGGGAGCTGGGAGTTGCTGCCTCAAGCAGGAACAAGACACTGCGTGGCAGCCGATCTCTGGTAATTTGCTCCCATGGGAGGCAAAACTTCTGTCTCTTGCAGCTTTCCTACTGTGTGATGTGCAGCATCTTGCAAAGGAACTCGGCTGAGCCAGTGACCGAAGACTAGAAAGCTGGGCAGCCCTCCAAGGTGGGCAGCAGAGAATTGAGAAGCTGGATGAGGTCACAGACATAAGACTGAATACATCCAGAAGCAATCATACACTCCAAGAGAATAAAAAAAGATAGAGGCAAGGCTAGGTAGGGATATGTTTTGGAGAGGTGAAGGTGTATCGCAGAAGAGCGAGAAAGCGAGAAAGAAAAATGCAGTGATAGCCCTGATTTGGAAAGATGTGGGTATATAGTGGGGGAGTTAAAAGTTTGGGGTGTTGGTTTTGGGGGATGTAGGATGTGAAAGTGAAGTGTTTGGTAAGTCTCAGCCAAGTGGAGATTTCCCTAAGTGGTGGGTTGTGAAGTGCGGCCCTCCATGAAACTGAGACTCTTTCTTCCAAAGCATCTAGGTAAATACATGACAAGTATCTCTCACATCTTAAGACTCATGTTTTGAGCATGTCTTTTAGTGACCTATTGGATCAATGTCTGCAGGCTGTATTTCTGACAGTCACCTGTGATTTAGCTTTGGAAACAGGAAGCCCAAGGACTGACTACAGAAAGCCATGATAATGCAGACACAACCAGAACTGAACTGTTGAAGGAGGCAGATCTCTTCAAAGCACATAGACCAGGTCTAACAAAAAGATTTGGGCATCTAAAACTGGACTTCAAAGTTTTCTTAATTTCTAAGTCTTATGCCATAACGTAACACTAGTTAGCAATCTAGTTTAGCAGCATCTGATCTCATTAGGCATTTGTATTTTTGATCCAAAAATTCCCAGGACAGGTTTTTAACAAGCCATGACCATAGAGGCTGTTTGCATGCTGTCGACTCTGTGTGCAAGGAAAGCAAAGGGAACATGTGCAAGTCTACCCTTTGGGGGCCTCCAGGTGAACCCCATCAGACGCTGCTTCACAGAGTGACATTTAAGACCTTGCAGGGTCAGAGACTGGAGTACCCTTAAAGTACAAGGTAAGCATCAACTTTACCACAAAACCATCTGCCACAGCAAGAAGTCAGGCCCCTTCACCTGGAGGGTGTCCCACCACTATGCTCTGAGGGAAGGAGAGAAACACATCTAACACGCAGGGACAAATTCAGGAGGACATATGAGATCAAAGTGGCAGCGTACTGAAGGAAGGACATGACTCTGTAGTGCAATAGTCAGAGCACAACATGTAAGAGGGGATATTGAAGGCAACTGAGTCACACAGGCATTTTTTTAATTGTTTCTGTTTGTTTATATGTCTTTTACAAATCCAACAAAACTCCATGTCAAGTACATTCACAATTTCTAGACCACTGAATCATGCTCTTGCTCGCTTTGCTCTCCATCCACTGGCAACTAGGCTGTTTGGTGTTGGGCTGGTGCCTATTCTGCTTAGAGACCCCAGCAAGTGAAGTCAAATAAATACAACCCGCTCAAAATGACAGGGCTCATTACAAGTGGTTGCTACAACCAGAGAGTGTGGAGTGTTGAGGCCTGAAGCCATCGAATAGTTATAAAAAGCAGACAGACTTTCTTCTACAAGAACTTTCAATGACTCAGTTTTGATATTTTTTGTGCTCGGGTGCACATACTAAAACTGGTTTCTAATTAATAAGTGATGAGCTTTTATTAGACTCCTCAACACTGCAATTGTGGTTTTGAGCACACCTGGAATTTAATCATATAAATAGCTCTATCCTCTAAAGGTGCATTTTGCAATAACATGATGTCACAATCTAGACCATAAGAAGAAGGAAACATCCAAGAGTCTTCCTGAGATTACAAAGAACTATAGCAGGATTTTTTTTGTCCATTTTGTATAAAATGAGAGAACCATGTTGTGTATTAGGAGAAAACAAATAAAAAATTGCATGCCTTTGAATATTATTCTTAGTATTACAAAAAAAACCCACATTTGTGCTTTGACATTTGATGCATTACACTCAGAACAGGTATATCATTCAGATTTTCAGTCTTAAAAAATAAAATAAGTGAGAAATACTCCAAGGATGTGACACAGTGTCAACCGTCTGTAACTGGGACATTAAATAATTATATGGTACTTAGCACAGACAAAATGCAGTCCAAGCATTAACCAACAAATCTTCATAAGTCTCTGAGACAGAAACTGTATCCCCACTTTGCAGATGGAAAACTAAAAAGAAGGCAAAATCTTTATTGTTCTATAATAACTATGACCAAATTATTATGTTGTCAATCATTCACTACAGCTTGCTTACAGAAAGCATAATACAAGAATTAGAAATGGTTTATGCTAAAAAAAAAACCACTAAAAAACTTCACTTCTAAATAAAAAACCTGCTTTTTCTTAGCTCGGGTTTTAGGCTAGAAAAATCTGCATGAAAGGAGCATATGTTATCAAAGATATTATTATGGCCTCAAAACGATGATATGACTTTACAGAAACTTGAGTGCTGCTTCTGAGATGAACCAAATTTAGTCCATCAAAATAACCTAATTAATTTAGTAAGATATAATAGCAAATAATTTTGCTCATCTCTGGAGGATTTGCAAAACTAACAGGTGAGATTTAATTATGCAGAACCAAGATTTTCTGGGAAGGACCAAAGCCATTTCCAGCTTGGACAACTTATTCTGTCCATAAAGTATTTCTGAGCACTGCTTCCCATTAAAGCTACGTCTAACACTGAGCATCTTTATATAGAGACTACGAAAGTGAGTCATTTCTGTATCAGCATGAGTTTTGGATACCGAAGGACTCTTCAAAACTATGCTCTGTGCAGCAGGGAATACTTCATCTTTCCTGTTTATGTTATGACAGTGTATTTAAGGCTGGCCTAAACCTGTCTTTACTGGAAAAAAAAGCATATTTTTCCAGTAAGCAATAGGATGGCTTAAAATCACTATGAAGCCTAATCTAAATCAGCAGAGCTGCTGAAGATCATTTCACTGCACCTGGTTGTGAATTCCTGCCCTTTCCTTGGTCCAGTCCTTGGTATGCCCTGAGATTGTCACTCTGGAGAGTGCAGATTTTTATTTTAAGTTAGTTTTCAGCTAGAGCAGCTCCTTGGTCTGACTCATCAGAGACCTACACCAGCTTTAGGTGTGGCAAAAAGAGGATGAGGGAATGAATAGCCTGGGATGATAGGAGAAGCGGCAGCATCCTTTTCAAGAATAGCCAGTATTTTAACTGTGTTAAATCCACTG
The DNA here is from genome assembly GCF_947461875.1 of Haliaeetus albicilla. Taxonomy (NCBI): domain Eukaryota; kingdom Metazoa; phylum Chordata; class Aves; order Accipitriformes; family Accipitridae; genus Haliaeetus; species Haliaeetus albicilla. The sequence goes on from NC_091486.1 coordinate 16,265,744, forward strand.
CAAAACTGCAGCTATTGTATCCGCCCACCAAATAAACAAAACAAACAATACAGGCAAAGGCAGCAGGAAAATAAAAAAGGCCACCAGTAAAATATCAGCTCAGTGATAGCTAAGAAAAGAAAACTGTATCTCTCAGCTCTATAATTCAGTCCTAATTAGCAGTCTGTCTGAAGCAACTGGATATTAGATGATATTTGATTACTCATCAATTAATCAAAAACATGGGCAGTTTCACTAATTTTTCAGCCAAAAGGGGATGGGGAGCTGTTACCATAAACATGCATGGTAATGTTACGCACTGATTCAGGAAAAGGGATCTCTGTAAACTCAGCAGAGAAAGGATTTGGCTAAGGCTCAAAACTATTCTTTTGTGGTTTAGAAGTTTGCCAAACAAGAGAGGACGTTCTGGAAAACCACTGTTCTGTTTAATCTTTATTATTTAAGCAAAAGCCAAGGGATTTGTTATCACTCAATTTGACAATCACACCACTCCAGTTTTGTTCCTGTTCTATATATACATATATACACATACATACATATATGTGTGTATGTATATGTACCTATATACACACACATGCACATAAATAATATACACTTAACTGGTCCTTTTTTACTTTTTTTTTCATTTTCTAATCCTTTTTTTCATTTTTTGAATGTCTTAAAGAAAGCCTGGCTTTTTATATTGGTCAGACTTCTCTGCTTTGCAGCAGATTGTGTCTGAATTTAGCCAGCTTTATAAATTGCTATGCACTTAATTTGACTCTCCAGCTGAGCAGAGTTTCATCAACATGTCAGCAAGGGATTTCAGCACTGGGAATATTGGAATAAATTACTGATGCTTTAACTAACTTGTATATCTGGTACACTAGCTGTAGAAGGACAACCAGGAAAAATACAGCAGACCCAGATTATCCTACCAGTTTTCAATGCTGAGAACCAGGCTGGCTTGGATTTCTATTTCATCTATTCAGCCTGGTTTTGTTACCTTTGTGATCCTTGAAATGGCACACTGTGGAAGCCTTTAGACATTTATCTTCCTAACTCCTTTTACAGGTGCAAGACAGGTTCAGAGAGACTGAAGGCTTTGGAAACCCAACTCGGGAGTGTAACATGTTATTCCCCTCAGCTTTTTGTCAGCATTTAACACCCCTGGACACTGTAAAGGAATGTGTGCTTATGGGTTGGTCACTGAATTCAGGAGACAGCATATTAGCTTAAGCCACCCTTGAACCTGGGCTTACATTAGCATGCCAAAATGAAGCTTTCAAAATGTGTTGGCCACATGTTCATTCTTCCTGCCTCCACAAATGGAGATGGGCAGGCAGGGAGGGCACTGAGCACAGGAAAGTCAGTGCTGCACCAGTTTGCTTCACTGCCCAGAAACCAGAGCTGCAAGGGCCACATTTTTTGATGAGCAAGATGGTCCAGCTTTATGCAAAAATTTGAGTACGTTTTTTAAGTCTAATTTGACTCTGCACCTATTCTGGCAGCATATGTAGCTACCTTGACTTGGTTTCCAAGCACACTGGGACTGCAAGAAAATTTGGTGTATATTAGATCATGCGTTGTGCAATGTTCACTGAGAATACTATCCCCAGGTTTTAATCATGTGAACACATGTTATTTCTCATATAATACACTACTGGATTTTCGGCTTACACACAAGCAATATTTTCTTCAGTATTCTCCCAGAAAATCTTGCTGTTTTCCTAGAGAAAATCTAGTTTTTATGACAAAAAGTTGATTTCTGGCTGAAGGCAGCTTTTCAACTTTACAACATGAACAGAGTAACAAAATTTCAATCACTTTTCCCAGATTATTCCTTTCTGAGGGAATTTTCACATGCATATTTTATTCATACAAGACAGTATGAAATAGTAAATACAAATGACTGGAACACTGCAGCTCAATAAACTATCTCCAAAACTTGCAATACAATCCAAGTTAATTTGCTTTATTTCTTTCATATTAACCCAACTGCAGTGTACTTTTGAGATGTAAGCAGCTGAACTTGTGGGACTAGCAGGAAGGAATGACTGGCAAACTGAAGTCTGCATCCCTATACACACACACACGCATTCAGGAAGCCTTTCCTTGTAGAAAGAAAAAGATGATGAACTAAGAAGTGGACATGCCAGCAAGCTAGAAAAGAAAATAAATCTATGACATGAGCTATGTGGTGAACACATACCGGCAGAGAGTAATAAAAAATGTTTCTTTCAATGTGAGAAGCAATTATGGAGGGAGAATGGAAACTGGTAAGGTACTGACTGACCTTCGCTCATGGTAAATAGGAGGCTAGCAGCGACGTGGTTCCCTCTGAGATAACCAGTCCAATAAGGCAGTAAGGTGGGAGGAGGGATTTTTATTCCCCACTGCAGAAGCACCTGTCTGTACTTGGATCCGAAGGGCAAATATTCAAACTAGGGACAGAACCTCCTGGATATAACATTGTAAAGAGCCGATCACCTTTACAGAAATTTCACTGACAAAAATTACACTACCCGGCAGAAAGCACCTGCTTCTTCCCTTGCAAATATGGCATTTCAACAGAAAGACTATTATCAGTTCAGGCTCCATAAGGAAAAGGTATTATTATATACACTTAACATTTCAGGAGGAACTGGTGTAATCAGAGGATGACTGCTCAGATTTCAGCTTTCCCCCTGCTGAAATTTTCAAAACAGCAACAATTCAGCAATTCCCAGATGACTGTCTCTCTCAGAAAGCATGAACCAGGATGATGATAAGGCCCCCAGTAAGTCCTTTCCTTTAAAAGGGTCTGTCACTGGCATAAGAAATACTTTGCCATTTTCTATCCCAGCTAGTTGCGCTCTAGATATGTTTGGGTATAATTTCACTTCAGACCCTGCAGCAGATGTCAAGCAAATAGAATGTATTGGCTGTGAATAGTTCTTTTATGTTCACCTCTCCCCACATTAACATTTAAATAATCTGGTCCCCTCACTGGGTTTGATGGGATCTTTCTGACTAATAACCAAAGAGAAGTCTGAAAGCTTTCCATTAGGTGGAGCGAGTCCCAATTACAAATACATCATCGAATATCCTCATATGTAGGTAAGTGCATTACCTAAGGGAGAAGTTCTGTAGAAAAGCAGCAGATCAGTAACACCCATCATCCAGTGACATTGGTTCAGCCCTGAAATTCTCATGTCACGTCCTGAGGGTTGCTGGATTTGTCCTGGAGGTTTCTCCAGTCAAGTATGTCCCAGTCCTGACCCTGCTTAGTTTGCAAAGTCTGAGATCATTATTCAAGTAGCATGGCTTCAGGCTTGTTGTGACTCTAAAATGTCTGCAGGGAGGAGGTGAACTGAAAAAAGGTCATTCACTGAACATCTTCTCTAGGTTGTCCTCAAGACAAATTTGCAAACAAGTTTTCTTTGAATGTTGATGTTAATATGCAACATGACCGACTAGCACTAAGAGATTTGAGTGATGTAAAGATCTAGTTGGCAACTTTTTCATTCTTTTTTTCCTATATAATAGTAGACTTTCAAAGGCTGGTAAATGGAGACTGCTTAGAGCATCACCTCCCTATTTACAGGGATGAGAGAGATTCTTTTTCAAGAGTTTGTCCAGTTTTCCGCCAAAGCCAGATAGATGAATGATTTGCACGATATCATTCATCAAGCATTTTTCACAACTTAACTACACCTTGTGTGAAGAATCACACCCTGTTTACTTTGAACATGGCCTTTTCTGGTTTTGTCACTCATTGCTCCTTTTCTTCCCTGTACTTGTTCCTCGGAGAAATCTGTCTCTGATATGAGACACAACTATGCAAGAGGGAGATTAATTTGGGGGTTTGGTAGCAGAGGAGAGCCCTTAAAATGCTGCAAATGGGAAATTTGCCTTCTCCAGCCCTCTCAAGTTACTTGAACCCTGAAACTTAAGATTCGTGGAGTAGGATGAGTGAGAGTCATGCAGGAGATGTGCATGCCCAGAGCAATGGTGGTGATGCTTACAGCTGTGACCAGTTTGGGAGCAGGAGAGAGGCTTTTGTGTGGTGGGCACCTCTGGGATGCAGACTGAGCTGCAGCAAGGTGGAAGGCAGGAGCCAAACATGCAGGTCTCCGTTTTGGCAGAGGAGCAACTGTAGGACTGCACGCTTGGCAAGAGAAACTCAGACAGGAAAGAAGTAGCTGTTCCTGGAAACAAGTACAGAAGACATAAATGGCAGATACTGCCAGAAGCCTTTATACGGACACAGGCTGATGTCCCCGTCTTTCAGCTTGCTGGGCATAAAACACCCTCTTTGCCAGCATGGAGTGCCAGACACTTCTTGTGGCTCCAGGGCACTTCAGTTCACAGATCCTCATACATCTTTCCCTGGGAGCCAAAGTGCATCTCTCATTCTCCCCTTCTTCCCAGACAGAGGCCAAGATGAGCTATGCATTTATCACGTCCAGTGTGGATCACTGCAGTTCACCATTTGGCTCCGGTTAGTTCAGACTCACAGTCTACCTCTCCCATATTTTAGGAGTTTTGCTATCAGCTCACTCCCTGCCTCCTTCCATGATTTAAGGCCTTGGTACCATGCTGCAAAACAATGAAAGGATCTGTTCTCAACTGATTTAGCTACATTTGAGTGTAGCTGAGACTGCTGGGGTCCTTTGGGATGGAATGGATGAGGAAGCCTGGCACGGTGTGGGAGTGAGTTACAGGTGATGGATACCCAGGCTGAAGGATCTGGGCACAACAAAACTTCTGGAGAAAGGGGAAAGGAGACAGGGTTTGTTCACTTTCAGGAAACATTGCAAAGTGTTCCTTGGGTGATAAAGTCTTCCCTTTTTAGCAATATTATTAAATTCCAACTTAGGATGACCATCCCTCCCTTTTCTTCCTCCCAGATCTCATTCTAACTAGGAAGAAAAATGAAACCGCAAGGCAGTGTTGCTGTCACAATTTACCTTGACGACATCTAGTGACTTCCATGATAGAGACTGACCAGATACAAAAATAAAATGAATGTAAATGTGGCAGAAGAATCTGTTGCTAATTAAATGAACTGATTACGTGAGAAGAACAATTTCTCGTCACTCACGGTATGTCCACATGGAAACAGTCCTGGCTTTCCAGCTGATGTGTGAATACAGCACTGCCCTCTCCCGGATACTGTCTGCTCTTCAGAGCCTTACAAGAGCAGCTAAACCTGAGGAGCATCGGGGGGGGGGGGAAGATAAGCTTCACACAAACATGAATTCATCTTTCTGAGGAGATGCTTTGTCCTGGCGTGGGCTGCACAGACTCCCCCGACTCCTTCCCTATGCCCCTGCTCACCGTCAGTCCCAGAGGTGCCTAGAAGCTAAGGAAAGGACAATTTATGTAGGCTCTGTGCTTCAGGTGGTGCCCCTTAGCTGCTTTTGCACCTCCTGGCCCTGATATGCCAGAATTGTCCTTCCCTGGGCTGAATTTCCTCATGGCCCATGCATGTCCCTGGGAAAGCCTTGCTTCGCCTTAGTGTGCAAGTGGCACATAGGCTCGCAGAAAGCGTCCTGGCACCCCAAACACATCCTTCTGCAAACGCCCACCTTACCCAGCCAGTCACACTCACCACTGCAAGCATTCATGAAATCAATGACCAAGTCATCATCCCAAACCAAATGAATCCCCCAGCATAAGTGATTTCAGACAACAGCTAGATGTAGGGAATTTAGGATCCCCCAATGATTCTCGGTAAATGGCCTTGTTGCTGGAAGGGGTCTTCTCTTTGTTTTGAATGTGTTCTCTCATCACCACCCTACTTCAATCTCGGTCTACAGATTTCTGGGAAATATCTTTAAGTAAGGCAAGATAGTTTCAGCAACAATTTGCTACCTTCTGTACTGGTCTGCTACCACATTATTCTCTGGTTTAAGATCTCCGAGTTTAGAAAAGAGAAGTTTAAGAAAGAAGGATAAGAGATACTGGAAATGGTCTGAAAAACAACCCAGCAGCTGTTCAGCCAATGTGCGCTGTATACAAATGTTGGGGTTTATTCCTATTTTCTTCCAAAGCCTTAGTATTCTTCCAGTTTTACTGTCAAATGACAAACAGCAAGGAACAGCCACAACACCCCACCTCCAGCTGTGATAATTAATAACCTGTCAAGACAGGGATCTGGCTGTCTTAAGAAATCTAATGTCTGGCTAGAGGTGGTGAAAAATACTGAGAAACCAGAAAGAGGGGAAAAATGCATGATTAAGAAGTTATGCTTGATGGGGGAAAAGAAAAACTTTCTTAAATAAAACAATCTCTTTCTATACGTATGTGTATTTAACTGGAGTTAAAGCTTGTTCAAGGAGTCCATTTTCAAAGTAGAATGAAAACCTTAGGGGAAGAGTTCTGTATAAATGCAAACTGTTCCTATGATTTCCTATTCACTTGTAAAGGCTGCTCAGATGTTCTTATTCCTGCAAAATTAGTTCTTTTAACTTATAACCAAAGCTCACTGAAGTTCCTGGAAAGTCTTCCATTGATTTTGGCAGGCTTTGGATTTTGAATGAAATAAGATTTTTTTCACTTAAATGTTGAATATTCATTTTACAAGAGGGTAAATAAAGTTAATTCTTAAGTGCCCCTTCAGTCTTACTTGAAGAGTAGATCCATCCCTTCAGCATTACAGGACATAAATCCCATGATCAAGTCACACTGATGAACTCTATGTGTGGGTAACCACAGATGCTCAGTAGTCCACTTGACAAATACCAAAATAACAAAAAATCTGCTTTTGTCTGGACAAACACAGCTTTGTCCTTTATCCCATGCCTTCAGACCCAGATATCCCTGTTTTAACCCCTGTCATCACCAGTCTGTCAAAAGGGACTGATTCTAAAGTCTTCTTGCTGTGGAAGCTCAATACTAGAGCACCACTGTCAAACATTCAAAATGAGTTTGGGTGGTGAGCTGAATTAGCCTGTGAGGTCATCAGCTATACAACTAGAAAGCTAGAAAACATGCAACCAGATTTTTCAGCAAAAACAATGTGACAAATTTTCAGCCAGGAATGTTCCATGAGAAAAGCAAAATCACTATTTTACCTACAGAAAGACTCAGTTTGTAGGCAGCCTTTAAAGAAAAACATACATATGTATGTTCATACATATATGCGTATACAGAGAGATAGATAAAGTGAAAAACCTTTCCTGCACACAAAAATGAAGTTGAAATAGATCTGTTATTTGAAATTTGTGTCACTTGAGAGTTAAAGGCAGGCACACATGGGGAGAAGCAGCTTTTCAATTTTATATTGCAAAGCACCCAGCCCTCCAAGGAAATATGAGGAGAACACAGCAACTAATTGAATCTATCAGGCAGCTTTGACTAAGTAGGATGTGATTAACAAACTGGAATTTAGCCAGAGCATCCTGGTCCACATTTTCACTCCTGTCTGCCTTCATCCTCTCAAGGTGCCTGACCGTAATCTACCCTATACAGCTGTAATGTTCAACTCAGCTTTTCATTCCACTGAAAATAATTACATATGGAGAACACCTGTTAATCGACTGTGCTAATTTGAAAGGGAAAAAAATCCAATTTAACTTTGCAACATGTTCCTGTTAAGATGATATTACAAGTTTTAATTAATATCTTGATTAGATACTATTATTCATAGTTCTATTCCAGTCACTGAGATCAGAGTCTCATTGTGATATTGCTATTTTGACACAGAGAAAAAATGACTTGTTAGGTATGGTACTTCTCTTTCTAAGACAGATGTATTTCAGAGTTCAGCTAATTGAAACCACTGGCGTGAATAAACTGGTGGGGATGGCAGTCCTTGTTTGCAGTTTGGCAGGGTGCAAATTTATCTTGATGACAACTGCAAATAACATGTCCAAGAGAGATTAACAAACAGAACTAAATGCAAACAATTAATAGCATTATTTACTCAGGCAGTGATACCTGTGGTATGAACTTCACCCAATGGTGAGTCATCTACAGCATTTGGCTTATCAAATAAATGAAATATTAATTTTCATCAGAGTAACCCTTTTGACTATAATCTAGGTTTTTATGATAGAGGCGCTATTCTTGATTTCAGCACAGCCATAGACAAGCAGAGTCAGGGTCCTTTTCCTCCCAAACACCTTACACAAACAGCATCCTTGATTTCCAAAGAATCCCCTCAAAAGTCAGTGATGCAAGCAAGGACTGCAGACTCCTGTTCTTAAAACCCTAACCCCACTGCCCTCACATATGGGAATACCCCCCCGCCTCATCCCCCAGAGCCCAGACAGAGCCTTGCTGGTGTTTCCCCCATTGCCAAACTCAGTGCTGGGCCAGAGGACAAACTCATAAATGGGGCCAGAGTCTGCCCTAGAAAAGCCCATGTGCCCCTGGATCCATATGCATGATTATCCACTCTGGAAAGCATCAAACCAGCCAGAACTGGTTGGTAAGGTATGGAAAGGCTGCCTGGGACATCCTCTTCTAGGCAAAAAGCAAGCAGATTGGGAAACTCCCCCTGTCCCTGAAGTGGGTCTTCGACAGGGGGAGTCGGGCACCCTGAGCCTGCTGCAGTGCCTGCGTCTGGGATGCTCGTGAGGCAGAAGCCTCACCTTGCCATGCTCTTCCTGGGCACACTTCATTTCCCAGGGTGGCACTGCACACAGCCCACTGCCATACGAGTATTAAACAAGCAGAAAAGACTCAATTTCCTTCTGTCAGGGCTTTCCATGCTGCTGACAAACAGTAGTCGACTGACATTTAAGTGGGAAAAGCTTGGCTTTGAAGCCTCAGAGGATCCGTGCCCTATTGCTTCTTGCTCGCTGGCTTTGTTCACATAAACCAGGCTGAAATGTGCTGCCAATCATAACAGAGAGCAAAAAATCCTCTGCAGCATTAAGCCAGCTGGAGACGCTTATCCTGACCTGCTCTCAGAGGCACTGGATCCATCCCTGTGGGAAGGGAGAGGATGCTGACTCCTGGTTTTGTTCCAGTGATTTCAAGAGGCTTAAAGATAGGCTTCAGAATGTAAAAAGGGCTTTTTTTTAGGTAAAGAATTGGTAAATGTAGTGTTACCAGCCAAACTTAGCAAAAAATTAACTCCAAATAAAAATCACACGTTGAAAAGTGTTCTCGGTTTAGTCACTATGTCGACTATGCAATTAAGCACACTAAACAACTCACCTGGTTTCATTATTCTATTCCTTACTCCTAAAAAAAAAAAAAATGAACCAAAAAAATGAGGAAGACATGGAAGAAATGCCCAATTTACTTAGGCCACTCCTACAATGGAGGGAAAGATCAGTGGGAATTAAAAAAATGGCAGGAGTCAGCATCCAAAGAGTCCAGAAATGGAAATTTTGCTTGATTTCATACTGGAGATCTTGGACTGGATCCAAAAGGGGAGTAAGCTGCACACAAAGTCTTCCAATTGAAAGTTAAAATCCAGAACACTCCTGATCCCAGAGGAATTTAATCCTCTCACGGCTGCAGCTTGTGACCTCCCTTGGTCACAAGAGTTACCTCCCTGGGTGCATCTTCTCCCTTGGCACAGCCACGGACACCGGCAGCTTTTACAGACCACAGCAGAGCAGTCCGAACCACCAAAGGGATCCAGAAATTTCTCAGCCTAAATCCCCCTGGATTTCAGTCATGTAGGTGGAGGCATGCTCTGCTCTGATCTCATCAGCAAGTTTAATGCACACCAACAGGATCAGGCCCTCGTGAAACGTAACATGACGACTTGAAAAGCATCGGTTAGACCTCGAAAGATATAAAATATATTTAACATTCTTTTTATATCCCCTGCCTGGTTTATGCACCTTTAGGATTCATGTTTTCTAGCACATCTCCACAAGTGCAATACTCACAAGCTATCTTTTTTTAAATGACAGCAGAGGTTCAGGGTACACATATAATTTCACAACTGAAGCTACGTGAAGCGGTCATGAATTTGAATGAGGATTTCTTTATGGGTTTTTAAGGCAGATCCAATAGGACCCAGGATGAATTTGCAGGTTTATTTTTTTTTTACTCAGAATGACTTTGCTATGGTCATAGTTTTCTCTAATAGAAAAAATCACTGTTCCCTCTTCATCCCTTCCTCACCTAGGAGGAAAGATCCATATAAACACTGGTTCAGAGCGATTGCCACTATACAGCCTTCAAATGGCAATGAAGGATGTAATGGAAGTGTTTGTACACAAGATGCCTGATACTGAACTCTGTATCCCTCTTCCCTGCAACACTGAAAATTAGTTTGAGAAAAAGCATTTACCGCTCCTCAGGAAAGAGATTGTGTTGGTTTTTGTTCCAGACTTTAGAAAACCTTTACCCATCTTTATACTTTTTTTTTTTGCTAAATAATTATTTTGTTCCGAGCCCCTTAATACAATACAGCCTGTCAAATCTTCACAAACTGTTTCCACTCCAAATAATAGCTGTATTCTGTTTTGGGACCACCCTGGCAATACAAAT